>NC_066884.1:1503538-1718538 GCF_022985175.1 Labeo rohita
TTATTAAGTTGGAATATGGAATATATTTAAGATATATATTTGCTAGATATTTTCATATGCGTTTTATTTGTTATATTTGAGATGTAAAATACATTTAATTTAAAATGTATATTTAATTTAATTTACAGAAATTTAAATGAAATAATTTACATAAAATATATTTAACACATTTAAAAATACATAAAAATACTACTACTGCTACTATTACTAATAAATAAAATTTGAGATTTAAAATAAACTTATTTTAAAATATATTTAATATTTAAATGAAAATTATTTACATAAAATACATTTAATACATTTAAAATGACATGTATTTTTTTTAATGAAATTTCAATGAAATTATTTACATAAAATACATTTAACACTTAAAAAAAACATTTAATTCATTTAAAATTACATAAAAATACTACTACTACTACTACTAAATAAAAAAAGAGATATAAAATAAATTCAATTTAAAATATATTTAATTTACGTACATTTAAATGGAATTATTTACACAAAATACATTTAATATGTTTAAAATGACAAAAATATAATACTGCTGCTACTACTACTACTACTAATAAATAACAAACAAAATGAGTGAGAAGATAAATTTTAACATAATGTACAAATGAACATATCTATAACAAAATTAAATAAATGAATAAATAATAATAATCCAAAACTGTTTATTATACGAAAGTAAACAGAAATGTCCTTAAAGTCAAACATCAAGATGTATTCATGTTTTTGTTTTGACTAATTAATATTTTTTTTACTAATATTATCAGATACTGTATACACAATTATACAACTTTATATTACAATGTATATTAATATATAATTATATTATTAAGATGGAATATGTTTAGGATATGTATTTGATAGATGCTTTTATATATATTTTATTTTTTTACATTTGAGATTTTAAATAATTTTAATTTAAAGTAAATGTATTTCATGTAAATTTTATTTAAATGTATATAAATTAAATATAACACTTTTAAAATACCTGTTTGCTTTCTGCTCTTCAGTGTGTCTGCAGATTAAAACAAAGCCAAACTTTAGATTTGACTCCTGATTTTGATTCACAGGTGGTTTATTTCACAGCTACGTTTCCGTACGTGGTTCTGATCATCTATCTGATTCGAGGCGTCACTCTTCACGGAGCCTGGAATGGGGTCAAGTACATGTTCACACCTAAAGTAAGAAAAAAAGCCTGATCTGTGAGCATTCGCTTAGAGCTGAGTGTGTGTTAAACACATCTGTTTGTTTGTGTAGCTGGAGCAGCTGGCGAATCCTCAGACGTGGATCAACGCGGCCACTCAGATCTTCTTCTCTCTGGGTTTGGGCTTCGGCTCCTTGATCGCTTTCGCCAGTTACAATCATCACAACAACAACTTCGAGAGGCAGGCGGTGGCCGTCTCGCTCATCAACAGCGGCACGTCTGTGTTCGCCAGCGTCGTCACCTTCGCCATCTACGGCTTTAAGGCCACGTTCAACTACGAGAGCTGTTTGGAAAGGTACAGACGTCAGCTTTAGTCAATCTGTGATCGCATCAAGAGATGCACAAACACAAACCACGATTGTTTACTCATTATTTCATCAAAGATTAAACTGAATGTCGTCGGCTGCTTTTACTTTTAAACTGGTTTCGTATGAAGTCTTTCAGATGATTTTGGACTGTCGTCTGTGGAAACCGTTCAGAGTATCAAGCATCATTTATTCACAGAAGAGCATGTTGTGAAATCTGTGTCATCACTACTGTAATGAACCAGAGTTGGAAAAATAATGATGGTTTTCAGACAGGTTTCCTGCTTGAGTTAACTCATATTTTTCAGATTTAAAATAAATGAAATTTTAAATGTTTAACTTAAATTAAAGATTTAAGATAAATTTAATTTAAAATATATTTAATGTAATTTACATAAATATCAAGGAAATTATTTACATAATACATTTTAACACATTTAAAAATATATTTAATACATTTAAAATGACATAAATTTACTACTACTACTAAATAGCAAAAAAAATGAGATTTAAAATAAATGTAATTTTAAATGTTTAAATTTGCAGAAATTTAAATGAAATTATTTACATAAAATGCATTTAGCACATTTAAAAATACATTTAATTAGTTTAAATCTACATCAAAAATATAAAAATACTACTACTACTAATAAACAAAATTTGAGATTTCAAATAAGTGTAATTTAAAATATATTTAATGTAATTTACATAAATTTAAAGGAAATTATTTACATAATACATATTAATACATTTAAAAATATATGTAATATATTTAAAATTGCATAAAAATATACTACTACTACTAAATAAAAAATAAGATTTAAAGTAAATGTAATTTTAAATGTTTAATTTACAGAAATTTAAATGAAATTATTTGCATAATACATTTAACACATTTAAAAATACATTTAATTAATTTAAATTTTCATAAAATATAAAAGTAGTACTACTAATAAATAAACAAAATTTGAGATTTAAAATAAATATATTTAATGTGATTTACATAAATTTAAAGGAAATTATTTACGTAAAATACATTTAACACATTTAGAAATATAGTTAATACATTTATAATTACACAAATTTACTACTATTTATTTATTTACTATTTATTACTACTAAATAACAAAAAAATTGAGATTTAAAATGTAATTTTAAATGTTTAATTTAATTTACATATATTTAAATGAAATTATTTACATAAAATACATTTAACACATTTAAAAATACATTTAATTAATTTAAGTTTACATCAAAAATATAAAAGTACTGCTACTACTAATAAATAAAATTTGAGATTTAAAATAAGTTTAATTTAAAATGTATTTAATGTAATTTACACAAATTTAAAGGAAATTATTTACATAAAATACTTTTAACATATTTAAATATATATTTAATACATTTAAAATTACATGAATTTACTACTCCTACTACTAAATAACCAAAAAAATTGAGATTTAATATAAATTTAATTTTAAATGTTTAATTTAATTTACATAAATGTATTATGTAAATGTTATATATATATATATATATATATATATATATAACACATTTAAACATACATTTACTACATTTAAAATTACATGAAAATATACTACTACTACTACTAAAGAACAGTTCTTCTAAGAACAGATTGATTGTTTCTGTTGATCAGGATGAGGCTGCTGATGCTCAACACGTTCGATCTGTCGGAGGAAACCATCAGCGCTGAGAACGTCACAGAGTGGATTCATCATCTGAACGTCACCTATCCCGAGAAGTTTGCGTCCATCGCTTCAAAGATCGAGGACTGCAGTCTGCAGGCTGAATTGGACACGGTAAACATGATACACACAGCCATTCATTACCATAGAGCATTTAGTTTTTCTGGTTTGTTTTGTTTATGCTATATTGTATAAAATTGTTGTATTTATTTTATTTATTTATTTTTGTCTTGGAGTTTGTACTTGTTTCCACTCTTTTTAAACTTTTGTCCTATTTGTAAGTTTGTTTTTCTTTTTTCTATTTGTAAAGTGACTTTGCCCATACAGCAAAAACATATTTTCAGGTATGTTTTTAAATATACTCCACATATACAAAAAAGCCTAAATGGATGTTAAAAAAAAAATAAAATCAATAAAAAATTGGATAAATAATATTTAATGCTAAAATTTAAAGTAAAATGAAAACAAAAATAATTTTGTGATTTTTTTTTTTTTTTTTTTTTTTTTTTTTTTTTTTTTAAAAAAAAAAAACAAAAATCAAAAACACTTACTAAATTAATTTTTAAAAAATGTTCTAAAAACTTGTAAAATTAAAATAAATATTTTTAAATCAAATAAACATAAATATAAATATATATAGATATATAGATATATATAATTTTCTATATTTTCTCTAATATTTTTTGCCATTTAAAAAAATAGAATTATAGTGTAAATGTATTAATATTGTCCAAAATACATTTTAAAAATACATTTTATATGTGAAATTATATCATGTTATTTTTAAACTGTTTACAACATATATTCAGCATATAGCCAAACCATAAATTATTCAGACACCAGATATAAATTTGTTTTTGTTTTAATTTTTTTATTTAATTTATTTATTTTTACACTAGTGGGTGCAGGACACTATAGTTCATTTATGTAAGTGAGGATAGCAAAATAAAATAAACTGTGACATATTATACCCAAAAATTCTTGGACTACCAGTAAAACTGATAAAAATTTGGGATTTTTACATTTTTAATTGCTAATGCGACCTTTTTACACCACAGACTGAAATTAAGCATTGCTTGGTAATTGGTCAACGAAGTATTGATAGTTGTCTGAATGTTTGGTTGATTGTAATCCATTATATACGTTTCTATCAAGTTATGGCCAGATTTTTGTATTTTTCCTGTTTTTGTCATATGAGTGAAGTGTTAGCGCTGTGTGTTGTTCGTGCAGGCGGTGGAGGGCACGGGTTTGGCGTTTATCGTGTACAGCGAGGCCATTAAGAACATGCCGCTGTCTCAGCTCTGGTCGGTGCTGTACTTCGTCATGCTGCTGCTCTTAGGGATGGGGAGCATGCTGGGAAACGTCACGGCCATCATCACGCCGCTTGGAGACATCAAGTTCCTGTCCCGCACGCTCAGCAACGAGACCATTAACGGTAGGAGACGCGCAACCTCAGGACAGACTCAGACGATCAGCGCTAGTCTGTTTATCATTAGACCTAAACCCAGCCTGAAACAGCCCTAAACACACCTCATACTGGCCAATAATACAGATTAACTAGTGTAACATCAGCAAGGCTGGTAAATTATTTTTTTTTCATTGATTTTAAGTATTTATTATTTTTTATAAAGTTATTATATTATAAAATTATTTTAAATTTATTTATTTATTTTTCATTGGTTGTTAGTGTTATTTTATTTTAAAAATTTTTTTGTTTATTTGATTTTACATTTTAAGTTTTTAGTACTTTTTTTTTTTTAATTAATTTAGTGTTTTTGATTGTTTTTAATCACAAAATTATTTATTTTCATTCTACTTTTTAAAGTGTTTTTGATTTGTTTTTATGAGAAAAAGATCAGTTTTTATTTGACTTTTCAAACTACTTTTAGGTGTTTAAGTTACGTTTTAGTACATGTTTTTAAATTCATTTAGTAAGTGTTTTTGATTGTGTTGTTTTTTTTCTTTAATCACAAAATTATTTATTTTCATTTTACTTTTTTAAATTAATTTTTACTAAGTGTTTTTGATTGTTTTTATGACCAAACATTTTGTTTTCATATGACTTTTCAAACTAATTTTAGGAAGTGTTTTTGGTTTATTTTTAAAATGGTTTATTTTCATTTTAGATTTGTAACCATTCATTTTTGATATGCGAATTTGATTGTTTTTATTTAAATTTTTTTTAAATAAAGGAGTTTGAAAACAAATAAACAATACTTTAATGGAAACAATGATTTTTACAAACAGAACCGGGGGAATTGACTTCAGGAGCCGACCAGGCCAAAATAACAAACAAAAGCAACTAATATTTAAACCCTCTAAATACCCTATTTACAAAAATAAAATAAAATAAAATACAGCAAAACTTCCCTAACTCCCTATACAAAAAACAATCAACAAAAATTTAACAAAAATGGCGTCAGTCTCCCTACCTCCCCAAGAATACTATATACAATATTTACAATCAACAACCAAATCCAAGCAGGGGCATTCCAAAATCACAGTCAAACAGGCAGTAGTCAAAGTACACACAATGGGCAAAGGCACGAACAAATATCTCTCACAACGAACGTTCAAACAAACACACACAGAATTTCAGTCTCACTAACACAACTTATCAAATAACAGAGCAATGGGGTGTAACACAGCAAATGAGCACTAAGCTGAAGCAGGAAGTGATGAGGAGATCTTTATAGGTAGCAGGAAGTCAGCTGATCAAGCAGGGTGGGGCATGAGTTAGGACAGGAACCAATCAGACGTCAACCTGCACAGAAACACACATACAACACTTCCCAAAACAGAACAAAGTCACATATAAAACATAAGGGACGTAACATTACACTTTTTTTTTTTTTTTTAATAAATGTTTTTGATTGTTTTGATTTTAAAATTATTTATTAGTTTTTGTTTTCACTTGATGTTATAATTCGTTTATTAATTGTTAGTTTTTTTTTTTTTTTTTTTTTAATTATTATTTTTTTTATTATTGATTTTTGTTTAAAAAATATTTATTTTCATTGTACATTTTTTAGTTACATTTTAGTACATTTTTAAATTCATTTAGTGTTTTTGATTGTTTTTTTGTCACAAAAGTATTTACTTCTTTTCATTTGACTTTTTAAATTCATTTACTATGTGTTTTTGATTGTTTTTATGACCCAACATTTTGTTTTCATTTGACTTTTCAAACTAATTTTAGCAAGTGTTTTTGTTTATTTTTAGCATTAATTTTTGATATGCGATTTTGATTGTTTTTATTTTAAAATGATTTATTTTCATATTAAGTGTTTTGTTTTCATGATACTTTTATTAATTCTTAGTGTTTTTTTATTTTAATTTTAAAATTATTTTTATTTTTTTTGATTGATTTGATTTAAAAATATTTCTTTTCATTTTACATTTTTAAGTTACATATTAGTACATGTTTTTAAATATACCTTTTTTTTTTCATTTCATTTATTTAATTAATTGTAGTAAGTGTTTTTGATTTTGTAATGAGCTGTTTATGTGATTCTAGTCTGGTTTGTGACAGTGGTTTTGCTCTGGTCTCTGGCAGGTCTGGTTTGTCTTCTCTGTTTACTCCTGGGTTTCGGTTTCACCAGCCGATCAGGAAACTACTGGTTCACCATCTTCAATGAATACGCGGCCACACTGTCGCTGCTCTTCATCGTCTTCATTGAAGTGGTCAGTGTGTGTTACGTCTACGGACTGAGAAGGTGAACAATTCAATGACCACACTTTACACAAAGATACAAATACTACACAAAGGTACACATTAGTGTAATTAATAATGAAGAACTGTCAGCAAGGAGTATTTATTTTATTTTATTTTATTTTATTTTATTTTATTTTATTTTATTTTATTCAGGCAAATCTAAAATGTTGTGCCCATATGCCCCAACTGTTAGGAATATATATATATATATATATATATTATATTATATTATATTATATTATATTATATTATATTATATTATATATATTTAATTATTTTTATTTTATTTTATTTTGTAGATTTTTTGTTTTTTTTTTCATTAATTTTTTTTTTATTTGACATTTTTGTTATTTAATGTTTAGTTTTATTTTGACTTTTTATTATTATTATTTTTATTTATTTATTTATTTATTTATTTTCATTTTACAATTTTTTTTAAATTGAACAAATATTTAGTAAGCGTTTTGGTTGTTTTTATTTTGAAACTGTATTTCTCTTTTACATTTGTAATATTTAATTGATGTTTAGTGTTTTTCTTTGATTGTTTTTATTTCACATTTATTTTGTAGATTTTTTTTTTTGTTTGTTTGTTTGTTTTGTTTTTTTTTTTTCCATTTAAAAAAAAAATATTTATATTTTATTTTATTTTATTTTATTTTTTTCATACCAAATGTTAAAAAAAAAAAAAAAAACCTGCATTGCTCAGATTTGTATGTCTTGTGTGATTGTGATGTTTGATGTTGCTGAAGTTGATGTAGGCTGAAGATGTAGCTGATTTATGATTGTTGATGATTGACAGGTTTGAGAAGGACATCGAGGACATGTTGGGTCATCGGCCGAACTGGTACTGGAAGGTGATGTGGGCGGCCATCAGTCCTCTGCTCCTCTTCAGCCTCTTCATCTTCTACATCATTAACTACATCCAGGGTGGGACGCCCACTTACCAGGCCTGGGACAAAAATCTGGTACAACATCATGCTTCTGTAAAATCACTTTACTAAACTGAGCTTCATGAACAACTGATGGTTTGTGAGGAGGCTGCAGGGGATTTGTGAGTTAATGCAACGCTGATTTTACACAAATGTACAATTAAAATAAACTTTTACTAAATAAACAGTTACTAAAAGTGAATCAAATCATAAAAAGTAAAAGAAATAAATAATAAAAAAAAAATCAAAAACTTGCTAAAGCTTAAGTACATAAATTAAATAAAAATAATAAAAAAAAAAAAAAACAAAAAAAACACTTACTAAACATCAATTAAATTAATAAAAATGTAAAAGAAAAATGTAGTTTTATTTTTTTATTTTGAGTTTTTTTTTTTTTCATTTTATATTTTTTAAATATTTAGTTTAGTTAAATAAATATTTATTTGCATTTTTAATATTTAATTGACGTTTAGTTGTTTTTGTTTTTTTTTTTTCATTTCATTTTCATTTTCATTTCATTTATTCACTTTAATTTGATTTTTTTTATTTAATGTTTAGTTTTATTTTGACTTTTATTATTTATTTTCATTTTATAATTTTTTTCTTTTAATTTAACAAATATTTAGTAAACATTTTGGTTGGTTTTTATTTTAAAAAACTGTATTTCTCTTTTACATTTGTAATATTTAATTGATGTTTAGTAAGTGTTTTTGTTTGTTTTTATTTCACATTTATTCATTTTAATTTGACATTTTTGTTATTTGATGTTTAGTAATAGTTTAATTTTGACTGTTATTTTTTTTTTTTTTTATTTATTTTCATTTTACTTTTTTTATCAAATATTTAATAAGCATTTTGGTTGTTTTTATTGTAAAACTGTCTATTTCTATTTTATATTTGTAATATTTAATTGATGTTTAGTAAGTGTTTTTGTTTGTTTTTATTTCACATTTATTCATTTTGATTTGACTTTTTTTTTTTTTAAGTTTTCATTAAAATTATTTTCATTTTACTTTTTTTTTTAAACGTAAATGTTTAGTAAGTGTTTTGGTAGTTTTTATTTTAAAACTATTACTTTAAAATGTAAAATGAAAACAAATAAATGTGAAATAAAAATGAATTAAATAAAAAATGTAAGCTGAAAAGAAATGATTTTAAATTAAAACTAAATCAGTCAAAATAAAATGTACAATAATTCAATAATAAAGAAAAAAGAAATCATGATAAAATACTTACAAAAAATGTATTACAAATGTAAAATGTAAATAAAGAATTTTCAAATTAAAAAGTCTAAAAACACGTGCTAAATAATAGATAAATAACATATAAATCATTACATAATAATAATAATAATAATAATAAATCATTTTCAAATAAAAAATACAATAAAAAATACAATTAAAAAATTATACAAATTTTAAATGTAAATAATTTAAAACTAAGACAATTAAAAAAAAAACTACTAAAAACAGATAAATTATAAAAATTTAAAATAAAAAAAGTCAGAAAATACCAAACATTAAAAATGCAAAGTGAAAATAAGTAAATAACTTAAAAGTGAAATTAAAAAAAAAATTAATCAAAATAAAACACTACTAATTCATTAAATGAAAACGTAAATAAAAAAAATAAAAAAAAACATCAAATTGAGATATTTGCTAAAAACTTTTTTGGATTATTGGAATATTAACATCGTATAGGGAGTCTATCTGTTCTGTGATTTCATGTCTGTAGATGTTTGCTTCGTAATTTCTGTGTTTAGTTTAATTTGTATTGCTGGAGAGGTGTGATATGATGATCTGTGAGCTCTGAGCTAAAAGCTGTTGTGTTATTGTTGTTCAGGGTAAGTCGGTGGTGCAGGAGTATCCGGTGTACGGTCAGGCGTTCATCGCTCTGCTGCTGGCGTCGTCGCTCAGCTGTGTGCCGCTCGCCGCTCTCTACGCCGCCTGCAGGAAGAAGCAGCGAGGAACGTCGCTCCGCCAACACGCCGTCAACACCGTCACGTCCACCGTTTAGACCGCGCAAACACTCGACACAGGCCAGAACTGCATCATTCTCATTATTCTGTGAATTCATAGATTTATATCTGATCTGGAGTCCATGCTTTAACATTTTCAGTTTTGGTTGGTTGTACAATACAGTTAATACAGAACTATTAGGACTTTTTACATTTATATTTCCTTCATAACTATGATTGCAGTTATTCATTAGATCATGCAATGCATTATAAGCTGCATAATTAATGCATTAAATTAACTTTATAATGCATATAAAGGCTTTAAGTAGAGTGTTAGTCTTATTACTACTAAAAAACAACAATGAACAACAGATGAATATCCAAACACTAAATATCTGGACTGTGAACTGCATTTAGTGCTGCAGATTGAGAATGTAAACACTGTAAATACTGTAAAATATAAAATAGTTATTTTAGAAAACAAAAAAAAAAATTGTATATTTCTCAAATCACAATGTTTTATATGTCTGTGAAATGAACAATGACTGTGATGTTTGACAGGTAGAAAATATTACTTGTTTTTGGAGAATATATATATACACTACCGTTCAAAAGTTTGGGGTCAGTACATTTTTATTGTTTCTTTTTTTTTTTTAAAGAAATTAATACTTTTATTCACCAAGGATGTATTAAGTTAATAATTAAAAGTTAATAATAAATAATTTACATTGTTATAAAATATTTATATTTTGAATAAACACTGTACTTTTTAAACTTGTTATTCATGAAAGAATCCTGAAAAAAAAAAAAATCACAGGTTCCAAAAAATATTTGGCAGCACAACTGTTGATATTATCCAACTTTGATCATTCTAATAATAAATCCGCATATTAGAATGATTTCTGAAGGATCATGTGACACTTAAGACTGGAGTAACAGCTGATAAAAATTCAGCTTTTCATCACAGGAATAAATTCTATTTTAAAGTATGTTAAAATAAAAAACATTATTTTATATTGTAAAAACATTTTGCAATATTACTGTTTTTATTCTATATTTTTAATCAAATAAATGCAGCCTTGATGAGCATAAGAGACTTCTTTAAAGACTATTACAAGTCTTACTGACCCCAAACTTTTGAACGGTACTGTATATATATGGGTCAAAGATGTTAAAGGAGTCCACTTCCAGAACAACAATTTACAGATAATGTACTCACCCCCTTGTCATCTAAGATGTTCATGTCTTTCTGTTTTCAGTCATGAAGAAATTACAGTTTTTGAGAAAAACATTTCAGGATTTTTCTTCATATAATGGACTTCAATTGTGCCCTTGATTTTGAACTTCCAAAATGAAGTTTAAATGCAGCTTCAAAGGCTCTAAACGATCCCAGCTGAGGAAGAAGGGTCTTATCTAGAGAAATGATCTGTCATTGTTTTCAAAGAATAAATATTTGTATACTTTTTAAGCACAAAAGCTCATGTAGCGCAGGCTCTGGGATGCGTGTCCGGGTCAAAAGGTCAAAAGTTCACGCAAAATATAGGTGGAGCTACAGACCCAGTGTTTACAAAGCGAACGTGCAAAGACTAAGAAAGTGCAATTAAGTCAAACGCTGTTTACAAACAAAAAGCTACAACGATGTCAGACGATTCTGAAGTTGTAGGAGAAAATAAGATGGAGTTTTTCACCATACTCTACCTTTTTGAGCCGGAGTACACAGACAATGAACTCAGACGTGATTTGTAGTAGCGATGGGAAGTTCGGATCATTTTACCGACTCGGACCTTTGAGTCTCGTTCAGCAAAATGAACGAATCTTTTTTCAAGTCATTTCGTTCATTTTAGCAAAATATAATTAAAATGTTCCGTGTTACTTCCCTAACACATCTACTGCTTACACAAACGTTGATCACACGACAAACAAGACAAAACTATAATGCTATAAGAAACAGAAAAGATTCATTCATTGTTTACCTGGGTCTTTAGTCTATGATTAGCTCAACTCACCTCTTATCTGACAAGTTTTCGGGTTTGAGTCGTTCGTTCATCACGTGACAGCCCCATAAGATGAACGAAAAACAGGTGAACTAATTCCAGTACAGAACCTAATAGGATGTTGCGCATGCACGACTGAACGAATCACTCCCCGAGATGACTCATTCTTCCCGAGTCACATTAAAGATTCATTCAAAATGAACGAATCATTCAAGAACGACCCAGAGCCTGTGCTACATGAGCTTTTGTGCCTAAAAAGTATACAAATTTTTATTTTCCAAAAACAATAACTGATTGTTTTGCTAGATAAGACCCTTCTTCCTCAGCTGGGATCATTTAGAGCCTTTTGAAGCTGCATTTAAACTACATTTTGGAAGTTCACAATCAAAGCGTTATATGGAGAAAAATCCTGAAATGTTTTCCTCAAAAACCATAATTTCTTCACGACTGAAGACAGAAAGACATGAACATCTTGGATGACAAGGGGGTGAGTACATTATTTGTGAATTGTTGTTCTGGAAGTGGACTTCTCCTTTAAGATGTTCACATCAAAAGAAAATTACAAAAGTGATTTTATGTTCATAGACACAAAGCACATTAAATGGTGCTTTCAAATATGTTTTTGGAGAATAAAATTACAAAATTTGGTTGAAATAATGTCATTGAGTGTAACAATATGTAAAAAGTCAAACAGCTTGCTTATTCTGATTTGTACATCTTAAAATATATAAAAGAATAATGGAGCATATTTAAATTTTATTGCTTTAAATGAGTAAAAAAAAATTACTGACAAATGGGCAAAACCTAGGATAGTGGCACATTTTAAAAATGTAAAATTAGTATTTGGGGTGAAATTAATTCATCTTTCAATGTCATAAATTGTTTTTTTTTTGTAAATATGCCTAACAAGATTGTTACGCTGAATGACATTTTAGTGGGCGTCTTCTGTAAATTAGGGAAAAATGTATGATATTTATTTTCTGCTCAGAAAAAAAAACAAAAATACAATTAAATTAAACAGAACAACAACAACAATTTAAAGCAGTATTACAATTACTGTTTTTATGCTTAAACCCTTTTTCGTCTTTGACCCATATATATATATATTTTGGATAATAATCTTCAAGTACTGTATTTTATGCCAAAACTGAATTGAAGTCCTGATGAACCATTTTCTTTTAGGTTTTGGTTTGATTGTCAGCTTTATTGTGTATTTAGAGAAATGCATTATCATTTCAATTTTTGGTTTGGAGTTTGTGTATTATGTTTAGCACTTTTTTTTTGTGCTGTTTTTCCTTTTATATTGAACATTTTGTTGATTTTCTCTCACATTTTCTTTATTGACAAACTTCATGAAAGCATCGTTCTTTGGCTGAAAATCGTGATACTCTTCAAGTTCATTAAACAAAGGCTGTAGATCTTGAGTTATTAGTTGAAATAAATTTCTAGACTTTTAATTGTGTGAAATGTTCACACAAATGTTTTTTCATTTTTTTTTTTAATATTGATTTGTTAATCATTAATGCCTGCGTCTCTGTAAAGTCAACATGAAATTCCATCAGCTGCATATTTTACGTTTGTCGTGACATTTCTGAGTAAAACATTGACCAAATTCAGTGTGTTTCTCATCATATGACTTCAGAAGACTTGGACTATAGAATCTGGAGTCGTATGAATGAATTATAAAATAATCATGCTGTCAGTGATGGTTTATGCTGCTGATTTTTGGTGTGTTCACACTCATTTTTCATTATGAAAATAGTAAAAGCAACATAAACACACTGAATGTCTCCTTTTTTAAAAAATATGGTAATCATGACTTTATTTTCAATTTACACTTTTTTTCCTCACAATTCCGAGTAAAAAAAAAAAACAAATAAATAAAATAGTCAGAATTGTGACAATCTAAATAAACTGAAAATAAAATAAACGTAAAATAAAAACACTTACTAAAACATGAATTAAATCATGAAAATGTAAAACAATTTTTTTTTTAATAAAAGAAAATTCTAAACATTTAATTAAAATGAATTAAATCATAAAATGTAAAAAAACAAAAACAATACTAAAAATTAAATAAAAAAAATGTGAAAAAATAATATTTTAAAATAAAAATATGGTAATCGTTTACTTTTTCTCACTACTCTATGTATAAAAAAGGCAGAGTTGTGACAATCTAATTAAATACAATGAAAGTAAAACTTGAAATAAAACTTACTAAAAATGAATTAAATCATGAAAACGTAAAACAACATTTTTTAAATAAAAAAATTCTAAACATTTAATGAAAATGAATTATATCATAAAATGTAAAAAAAAAACAAAAAAAAAAAAACTAAAAATTAAAAAAGATGTACAAATATTTTAAAATAAAAATATGGTCATTGTGATTTTATTTCACAATTTTATTTTTAGGCAAATCTAAGTATAAAAAAGCCAGAATTATGATATATAATCTTAAATAAAATGAAAATAAAATAAATGTAAAATAAAAACACTTACTAATTAAATAACTTAAATCATGAAAATGTAAAACAAATTTTTTTTTCCAGTTTAATGAAAATAAAATAAATTAAATCATAAATGTAAAAAATAAAAATAAAAACAATACTAAAAATTAAATAAATGTAAATAATATTTTAAAATAAAAATACGGTAATCGTGATTTCATTTCACAATTTACACTTTATTTCCCCTTACAATTCCAAGTATAAAAAGCCAGAATTGTGACAAATCTAATTAAATAAAATGAAAATAAAATAAATGTGAAATAAAAACACTTAGTAAAAAATAAATTAAATCATGAAAATGTAAAATGATTTTTTAAATAAAATTCTAAACGTTTAATGAAAATGAAAATGTTTAAAAAAGATAAAAATAAAAACAACACTAAACATTAAAAAAGTAAAAAATATTTTAAAATGAAATAAAACTGTCAAATCACTTAATAATAATTAAAAAAAATATATATATAATTTTGTTTTTTTCTGTTTATCTCCCATGAACCGATATTCAGAATTATAATTATAAAGAAAAATAAGAAGAAACATAAGCTCACAGTTCCAAGAAAAAAATCCCAATAAGGCCTACTTTTATTTTTTATTGCATGTCAGAAATAAAACAATTATTTTAACTTGCAATTGTAAGATATAAATGCAGTTCCTAGGGAAAAGAAAGTCACTATAACCTTTTTTTTTTTAATTTCGGTTTCATCTTATAATTTACCTTATAATAGTAATTTGTATGTGAAGTGTTTTTAATGCAATCTCACCAGTGAAGTGATCGGTCGTTGAGTTCACGTGGAGAAAAACAGCTGTTAATTGGTCGACCTCCCGCGGTCGCACTGCGGCTCTGCTGATCCGTTCTGGCATTTTCAGCCTGTTATTTCCACTCAATTTGAGCTCAATGCAGCTTCAAAGCAAACATGTTATGAAATTTCAGCCAGGAATGTCATGCAAACACATCCAATCCAGTCGCCGGAACAGTTTGTGCTCTTTCAGACTGAACACAAACGTCATGACTTTAATAACAATAATACACATTATCTGTACATTCTCTGAAAAGCCGTGAGACACAGAGGAATCAAATGAAGAGCGGCGCAAACGTAAGGCATCATTCGTCCGTCTGAAGCGGTCAAACACGACATGGCACGCACAAACTCCTTTGGACAACAAGACGTTGGTCCCAAGTGAAGATTCGTATGAATCAGTCTGGATTACGAACAGAATCGTTCATTCGGCTCTCGCAGAAACTGTTCATTTATAAAAGCTCCAAAATCACTGAGTGAGGAAGACCATGATAGCGAAGAGGAGGATAAAATGAGTCCGTTTAACCGCTGGGTCCGTCTCAAATTCACTACTAAGTGCTGTGAAATGCAGCTGCCGCAACACAGAAACGGATCTTTGTCTTGTTTTATAATAAAAAAAATAAATAAAGCAATCGCAAAAAGTGTGTATATATAAGCAGAAATTTAAAAATATATATATTAAATTACTTAAATTTTGTAATTTTTCTTGTTTAAAACAGGAAAAATATTTGAAAAACCATTTAGAGTCAAATATTTTTGCTGAGAACAAAACTTACAGTAACACGATTTCTAATAAGATTTAATTTGGTTTATCAACTAAATTTTACTTTAGTATTTCATATTACAGTTTGAATATAATACATATTAAATGTTACTGTTAATTTAAAAATGTATATTTATATATAAAAAAATGCATATGCAAATTAATATTAACCTTGATAAATTGTTTACAAAAGCTTACTGTAAAGTTTGACCGTTCTCAAACATTTTTGGTAATGTTTGACATTAGTTAATGTATTCGCTGACATGAACCAACAGTGAGCGATTTTTTTTTTACATTTAATAATTTGTTATGGAAGCTTGTTTCTGCCACAGGCTATAAAAAAAATTTAAGAGGAAATTGTGACTTTTTATCTTTGGACTTATTTTCTCAGAATTGAAATAAAAATTACAAAATTGCAAGGAAAAACTCTGAATTGTGAGATAAAAATGACCTTTATTTTTTTATTCAGTGGCAGAACAAAAAACAGAATTGGGAACCATGAAATCCCAAAATTCAAAAGGAAAAAAAAAAGTATGAATTGTGAGATATAATCAATTTTTGGATTCAAACTCAGAATTGCTAAAAAATAATAATAATAATAATAATTTTGAGATATAAACTGGAAAGTCTGAATTGTCAAAAAACTCAGAATTGCTAGAAAAAAAAAACATTTTTGCAAAAAAAAATCTGAATTGTCAGATTAAAAACACGGAATTGTGAGAAAAGTCAAAATTTTTGGATTTAAATTGCAAAGAAAAAAATTAATTGTGAGATATAAACTTAAAATTCCAAGCAAAGTCTGAATTGTCAGATTTAAACTCAGAATTGGTAAAAAAAAAATTGTGAGAGATAAACTCAAAATTGTGAGAAAAAAAGTCAAAATGTTTGGGTTTAAACTCAGAATTGCAAAAAATAAATAAATAAATAAATAGTCTGAATTGTTGGATATAAATTCAGAATTGCTAGGAAAACAAATGTTTCTGCAAAAAAAAAAAAAATCTGAATTGTCAGATATGAACTCAAAAAGTCCACATTTTTGGATTCAAAAATGTAAACTCAAAATTGCAAGCAAAGTCTGAGTTGACGGATGTAAACACGGAATTGCTAGAAAAAAAATATTTTGCTACTGACAGATAAAAAAAAATTTTGAAAAAAAGTCTAAATGTTTGAACTGAAAGATATAAATTCAAAAAAAATAAAAAAAAAAAAGTGAGAAAGTAACAATTTTTAGGTTTAAACTCAGAATTGCAAAAAAAAATTGCTGATATAAACTCAGAATTGCTAAAAAAAAATTAAATGTTGCCCCCCAAAAAAAATTGACAAACTCAAAATTGTGAGAAAAAAAAAGTGTCAAAATTTTGGGTTTAAACTCAGAATTGCAAAAAAATGTAGTCTGAATTGTCAGATATAAACTCAGAATTGGTAGAAAAAAAAAATACATTTTTGCATTAAAAAAAATTTGAATTGTCTGATATGAACTCAAAAATGTTTTCGAAAAAACTAAAAAATTGTTAGATATAAACTCAAAATTGTGAGTAAAAAAAGTCAAAATAAAAAAAGCTGTAATTGTGAGATATAAACCCAAAATTGTGAGAAAAGTTGTCAAAATAAAAAAAAGTCTAAAAATAAACTCAAAAAGAAAAGTAATTGTGAGATATAAATTCAAATTTGCAAAAAACAAAAAGAGAAAAGGGAGAAAAAAAAATCAGAATTGTCGGATATAAACTCAGAACTGTGGAAAAAAAGTCCACGTTTTTGGATAAAAACTCAGAATTTCTATACCATCTATAAATTCCAGAAAAAATGTAAAAGTCACAATTTTTATTGTGTGGTGGAGACGGACTTCCATACTTTTCAGTTAGTTCATAAAAACACAGTTGTTCATGTTCGCTGACAGTGCATTAACTAGTTGTCAACAGACACAACTTCTAATTTTAGAAAATGTAGTAGTAAAGGTAGAAATGATGTTTATTGCTGTAGAATTTTAGTCGATTGATGTAACCAATGAAACCTTACGTAAAGTGTTACATGTTTATTTTAAATGCATTTAGTTGTTTTTTATTAGAAAACAAGACAATGATTCTGAGGTGACGGCAGATGCGACACAAAGGCGTTCGCTTTCACACAAACCTGTGCGCCGAACCACGAGGACGGGGCCGAGCCCCTCGCGGTCCGCTTTCCAGCGGCGCTTCTGCCGATCTGCCCGCGTGCCGACGGAATTATGGGATGTCTGTGGGATGGTCCCGCGTGATACGATCCTCGTGTGGAGAGCAGCGGCGCGTCCCGTCCGGCCCCCGGCCTTCGTCCCCCTCCTCTTCCTCCCGGCGGCGCGGCGTCAGTACAGGCTCCAGGCCCGGCCGAGCTGAGAGTACGACAGGACCGAGGATGAGGAGGAGGAGGACGAAGACTCGGCGGGACCAAGCTGCTTCCCACACACGCAGGTTCAGTCCATCTTCTCCTTCTGCACTAGTTTGGGCGCGTCCACGAAGTCCCGGCCGTTGAAGAGGATCACGCCGCCCGTCACGACGCTCGCCGAGCCCCAGAACAACACGTACGCCAGCGTCTCCGTCCACGTGTCGCCTGGGAAATTAAAAAGTGTGATCATGTTGATCATTTACAGATCAAATTACTTGTGGTTTTATTATTAATATTTGTATAAATCAGTGTCTTACCAGCCATCAGGAGACATATGATGCACATCGAGAAAGCAACAACCATGATGATCGGCAGCTGAAAAAAAAATTGAAAATAAGATGATTTGGTTTTTCTAAAAATTTGCACAATATGCATATTAACTGTTCACAAGAAGATCAGTAACATGCATTATTTAGAAAACAATTAAAGTCCATATTTTTGCATTTAAACTCGTAAAAAAATAAGTGTTGGCTAAAAACTAAATATTGTAAGAAAAAAAGCACTTTTTTAAAACTCAGAATTGCAAAAAAAAAAAAAAAAAGGAATTGTGCGATAAACTCAAAATTGTGAGAAAAAAGTCAGAATTTTTGGATGTAAACTTGGAATTGTGAAAAAAATGTACTGTCAGCTAAAAACGAAATATTATAAGAATTGTTTTTTTATTTAAACTCAGAATTGCAAGAAAAAAGTAAAAAAAAAAATGCATTTAAACTCAGAATTGTGAAAAAAAATTGTCAGCTAAAAAATAAATATTGTAAGAAAAAAGTTATTATTAATATATTTATAATTTTTCATTTAAACTCAGAATTGCAGAAAAAAAACTGAATCGTTGGATATAAACTCAGAATTGTGAGAAAAAGAGTACAATTTTTGGGATATAAACTTAGAATTGGGGAAAAAACTTTAAAGTCAGCTAAAAAATAAATATTGCAAGAAAAGTAAAAAAAAAAAATTAATTTACACTTGCAAGAAAAAATAATTGTGAGATATAAACTTAAAATTGTGAGGAAAAAAGTCTTTAAACGTTGAATTGTGAATTTTTTTTTTATTTAAATTCAGAATTGCAAGGAACAACAAGGCCAACATTTGGGATTTAAACTTAGAATTGCAGAAAAAAAGGTGATTTTTTTTTAAATTGCCAGATAAAAACTAAATATTGTTTTTTAAGAAAGTAAAAAAAAAAAGAATTTAAACTCAGAATTGCAAGAAAAAAATTATATATATATATATAGATAGATAGATAGATAGATAGATAGATAGATAGATAAACTTAGAACTAAAAAAAGTCAACATTTTTGGATTTTAATTTTGAATTGTGATTTTTTTTTAATTATTTAAACTCAGATTTGTGGGGAAAAAAATTAAGATGTAAACTCAAAATTGCGAGGAAAAAAAATTAAAACTTAGAATTGTGAAAAAAAGTATTGTCAGCTAAAAATATTATACATATTATATGTATAATACGTATAATATACTACAAATATTGTAAGAAAAAAGCATTTTTATTTTTATTTTTAATTTAATTTAAAATCAGAATTGTAGCAAAAAAAACTGAATTGTTGGACATAAACTCAGAATTGCAAAAAAAAAAAAATCTAAATTGTGTGATATAAACGTGTGAGAAAAGAGTCAGAATTGTTATAAATTCTGTTATAAATGTCTATAAATTCAAAGTTGCCAGAAAAAAAAAAAGTCCAAAAGTTTGGATTGAAACTCAGAATTGTGGAAAAAAAAATAGAATTGTTCGATATAAACTCAAGAAAAAGTCTGAATTGCCGTATATAAATTCCAGAAAAAAAAAAAAAAAAAAAAAAAAAAAACACATTGTGAAATTAAAAAGTCAAAAACAAAAACTATTTTTTATCCTGTGGTGGAAATGGACTTCCATACATTGTCAGTAAGTTTTACAGATTCATATTTTATGCCCACTTCAGTTAAAGAAAATATAGAAAATCTTCAAAATCTAATTAATGGCCAAAAACTGGTCTTGCAAAACTCATGATGTAACTAAAACTACTGCAATCATATCATGTATATTTGATATACTACGCTGCTTTAATTACCATAATTACAGACATGTATTACAGTGATTTTACCATAAAATAAGGGTAAATGAGGCAATAGGGTCAAGTGTGGTTGGAGACACAACGTCATTAATCTGGCAGGAAAGAAAACACACTTTTCTGGGTTTAGAGTTCAATCTGGTTCTTACCGTGAGGAACTTCCAGTCTTTGGGCTCATGTAGAGGAGTGTTCATATCTGCCTCTTCCACAGCATAATTACCCAGAAACAGGTCAATGGAGTCCTGGACAAAGACACGAAATAATAAAACCTTATGAGCATCATGAGCCTCCATATCAGATCCTGCAGTCTCCATCCACAGACACACAGCAAAGAAATCAAACACACAACACGTGTTTTAGTCCCAAGAGAAGTGTTTCCAAACTGGGGTTTGTGAGTAAAATACCAGATAAAAAAAAAAAAAAAAAATTAAATTAAAAAAATTAAAAATAAATAAATAAATGTTTAATTACAAATAAATTTTTTTAAATATATCATAACAATAAAGTAATATTTAAATGACTTTAAAATAAAAATATTTAAAACATGGAAAATTCAGATGAACAAAAACATTTCATAGTTAAAAAAAAAACATTTAAATTAATTACATCATAACAATAAAGTAATATTTAAATGAATTTAAAATAAAAATATTTAAAACATGGAAAATTCAGATAAAACATTTCATAATTTAAACAAAAATGTTTAAATTAATTACATCATAATAAAGTAATATTTAAATTACTAAATTACTAAAAATTACTAAAATAAAAATATTTAAAACATGGAAAATTCAGATAAATTAAAACTTTTTTATTTAAAAAAACCTTTAAATTAATTACATCATAAAAATAATGTTTAAGTGACATTAAAATAAAAATATTTAAAACATGGAAAATTCAAATAAATAAAAACATTTCATAATTTAAAAAAAACCTTTAAATTAATTACATCATAAAAAAATAAAGTAATATTTAAATTACTTAAAAATAAAAATTGTAAAACCACTACATATTATATATATATATATATATATATATATATATATATATATATATATGCACTGAAATATTTATTAAATATAAAATATTAAACAAAAAAATATTATTAAATATTAAAATAGTTACTTACATTAAATATATACAACTTTAGTGTTATTTTATTTCAGCTGATTGCCATGACATTGGCATAATTTCCAATTTTTAGATTTATTATTTAGAAGTATTTTTTTTTTATTATACAGCCATATTAAAAAAAAAAAAAAAAAAAAAGACAAAAAATACTGTAAATATCAATAATATATTTTATAACAAAAAACTGCTTTAAGACACTCTACTGAATCCATCATCATTAAATCTTTAAAATATGATAAAATACTATTTGTGACCCTGGATAGTTGTATCTCAACTAAATATTGTGCTATCCTAACAAACCACACATCAATGGAAAGCTGTTGACGTATAAATCTCTTGACCCTTATGACTGGTTTTGTGGTCCAAAGTCGCATTTAATGTAAAAGGGGTTTGTGTGTGATGAACTCTGTCTATGTTTGTCTGACCTGTCTGAATCCATCTGAGAAGTTGTTCTTGTAGTATCTGATCATGGAGTTCCATCCGTCCATCAATAAACCCCACTGCGTTCTCTTCCCCGTCCTGTGAAGAACACACAGAGAACCAGTCATCCTCCACAACCCATCAAACACTCATTCTCAAACACAGGCGGAGCAGAAGACGCTTCTGTTTACCGTGTGAAATCGGTCTTCAGGGCTCCCGTTCCGGCGTACTGTTTGGCACAGGCGTTGGCGTTATCCGCCCATGCTGCAGGAAATAAAGCAGGACCACAAATAGTGTGAATTAGAAAGTCACACAGCCAGACTGCTGACTGTCAGTGTTTGTGTTTGCTTACCATTCTTGTATATTTTTTCAAAATCCGCCTGTTCTTCAATCCGCTGCCCCACGTGAAGAACTCCCATCCTCTACAGATAAACCACATCAAACATGAGTTAACCTCACAGATAACACACACTAACTACAACATACACGCTGGAGTACTTCCACAAGCTGACAAAATCTTCTGTTAGTAGATACACACATTTTAAACACGCAGTCTTTCTCTTCTGCCGAAACGGAGCACAAATAATGACATGGTTTGTAATGAATTAAGTGAGTCAATGATTCAGTGAATCATTTATAAAGACAGTGATTTGCTTTGTTTCTGAACAAATCAACTGTTTGAACAGATCAAATGAGTCAATGATTCAGTGACTCGCTCATAAAGACAGTCACTTGCTTCGATTCTGAATGAATCAGCTGCTTGAACAGATCCAGTGAGTTGCTGATTCAGTGACTCGTTCATAAAGACAGGTGCTTGCTTAGTTTCTGAATGAATCAGCTGCTTGAACAGATCAAATGAGTTGATGATTCAGTGACTCGTTCATAAAGACAGCTGTTTGAACAGAACGACCGAGTCGATAATTCAGTGACTCATTTATAAAGACAGTTGCTTGCTTAATTTCTGAACGAATTGGCTGTTTGAACAGACTGAGTGAGTCAATGATTCAGTGAATCATTCATATAGACAGCTGCTTTCTTAGTTTCTGAATGAATCAGCTGCTTGAAAAGACTGAGTCGATGATTCAGTGACTCCATGAAGACAGTCACTTTGCTTCTTTTCTGAACAAATCAGCTGCTTGAACAGAACAAGTGAGTAAATGATTCAGGGACTCATTCACGAAGACAGTCGCTTGCTTCATTTCTGAACGAATCAGCTGCTTGAATAGAACGAGTCAATGATTCAGTGACTCATTCATGAAAACAGTCACTTGTTTTGAGTCTGAAAGAATCAGCCGCTTGAACAGATCAAGTGAGTCAATGATTCAGTGAATCATTTATAAAGACAGTGATTTGCTTTGTTTCTGAATGAATCAACTGTTTGAACAGATCAAATGAGTCAATGATTCAGTGACTCATTCATAAAGACAGTCGCTTTGTTTCTGAACGAATCTGCTGTTTAAACAGATCAAGTGAGTCAATGACTCAGTGACTCGCTCATAAAGACAGTCACTTGCTTCGTTTCTGAATGAATCAGCTGCTTGAACAGATCAAATACGTTGATGATTCAGTGACTCGTTCATAAAGACAGTCGCTTGCTTCGATTCTGAATGAATCAGCTGCTTGAACAGATCCAGTGAGTCGTTGATTCAGTGACTCGTTCATAAAGACAGGTGCTTGCTTAGTTTCTGAATGAATCAGCTGCTTGAACAGATCAAAAGAGTTGATGATTCAGTGACTCGTTCATAAAGACAGCTGTTTGAACAGAACGAGTGAGTCGATAATTCAGTGACTCATTCATATAGACAGCTTCTTGCATAGTTTCTGAACAAATCAGCTGCTTGAACAGAAACGAGTGAGTCAATGATTCAGTGATTCATTCACAAAGACAGTCGCTTGCTTCATTTCTGAACGAATCAGCTGCTTGAACAGATCAAGTGAATCAATGATTCAGTGACTCATTCATGAAAACAGTCATTTGCTTCATTTCTGAACAAATCAGCTGCTTGAACAGATCAAGTGAGTCAATGATTCAGTGACTCATTCACGAAGACAGTCGCTTGCTTCATTTCTGAACGAATCAGCTGCTTGAATAGAACGAGTCAATGATTCAGTGACTCATTCAATGATTCAGTGACTCATTCATGAAAACAGTTGCTTGTTTTGAGTCTGAAAGAATCAGCCGCTTGAACAAATCAAGTGAGTCAATGATTCAGTGACTCATTCGTGAAGACAGACGCTGGCTTCGTTTCTGAACAAACTGGCTGCTTGATCAGATTGAATGAGTCGATGATCCAATGACTCATTCACAAAGACAGTCGTTTGCTTTGTTTCTGAACAAATCAGCTGCTTAAACAGATTGAGTGAGTCAGTGCAGTGTAAGACAGCTTGTGTCAGCAGAAAATGTGTCTTTTTAAAAGAGAAGACTGACTGGAGGATTTTTGTGTAAGCAAATATAGACTCAATGATATTGAATGCTGTTATATTCACCAAAGATAATCCCAATAAGGATAATAAATCACATCATAATATGCACCTCTAACTGCGACTGCAGCGAGCGGCGGGCCAGCAGACTCTGAATGACGTTGGTTCGGTCCAGACAGTCCATGCAGTTGCTTCTGAACGTCCCGTCCTGCTGTATCTGAACCGTTCCATCTGAATCCACCAGGAAGTAGCTGTTGAAAAACAGGCAATTAGAGCATTCCAAAAAAAATAAAAATCACAAGGTTTTAGCATGCATTATATATATATATATATTCAAGCACTATATACCCAAACTCTTCCTGCATTTCCGCCACCATGTCCACCAGGATCTGCAGGCGATGCCACCTCATACGACTGCACTCTTTATGGAAGTCAAACGCGATGTACCTGCGGATAAACACAGATGTGAGCCTGGCTCTTGTGCGTCGGTATTATCAGCGTTTTACAAGATTTGACTCACTTGATCATGCCGTTGCCCAGACTGTCCACCATCTTTGCAAAGGCCTGTTCCAGCGGCTTTTCTGAGCCCTTCTGATTCACCAGGTTCAGAATCACTTGTTTGCCATAGGTGATGATCTGAGAGTCGAAATGCCTCTGGAAACCATCCAGCTGTAAGAAGAAGAAAGAGACATTACACAAATAAACACAGAGAATAATGTCAAGAGCTGTTTAATCAATTTTGCCAATATTCTTAACATAATGTCATAGTTCAAAATAAAATACAGATATTTGAGACACTACTAGTTAAAAGACAAAAAGCAATGCTCATTTTCATATTTAAATCTGTTGATGCATTCAAATATACAGTCTCTTCTGCTCACCAAGGCTGCATTTATTTAATCAAAAACACAGTAAAAAATAGTGAAATATTAATACAATTTAAAATAGCTGTTTTCAGTGTGAATACATGTTAAAATGTAATTTATTTCTGTGATGCGCAGCTGAATTTTCAGCATCATTACTCCAGTCTTCAGTGTCACATGATCCTTCAGAAATCATTCTAATATGCTGATTTGCTGCTCAAGATAAATTCTAGCTTTTGAAAATAAATAAACATTATTTAAAATTAATTTTGCAATATATTAACATAGAAAACAGTTATTTTTAATCAAATAAATGCAGCCTTTGTGAGCAGAAAAGACAGTAATTATTTAAAACTTCTAGCAATTGGTTAGTCATTCTAATTATAATTTCTTATTAATATATAGCATTGAAGCTGTTTTGTTGTAAAACATTACCATTTGAAATTTTTTTAGGGTCATTAGCTCAAAATTTAGTTGAAAACAACAAAAGATTTTCAGCAACACTTTACAATATGTACATTATTTAACTACATTAAATGACCTAACAATAAATAATACTTCAAGAGCATTTAATGAAAAATGATTTTTGTTAATATTAATTTCTACGTTTGCTGATGCATTTTTTAAATCAAGTTATCTGCTAACATTAGTTTGTTGCATTGATGCATTGATAACAAACAATGAACAATTATGTTTGTATTAACTAGCATTAAATGAGAAAAGTCCACTTCCAGAACAACAATTTACAGATAATGTACTCACCCCCCTTGTCATCCAAGATGTTCATGTCTTTCTGTCTTCAGTCATGAAGAAATTATGGTTTTTGAGGAAAGCATTCCAGGATTTTTCTCCATATAATGGACTTTCTCCATTGTGAACTTCCAAAATATAGTTTAAATGCAGCTTCAAAAGGCTCTAAACGATCCCAGCTGAGGAAGAAGGGTCTTATCTAGCGAAACGATAGGTCATTTTTTTCGACAAATAAAAATTTGTATACTTTTTAAGCACAAAAGCTCGTGTAGCACAGGCTCTTGGATGCACGTTCTTGAATGACTCGTTCATTTTGAACAAATCTTTAATGTGACTCGGGATGAACGAGTCGTCTCGTGGAGTGATTTGTTCAGTCGCACATGTGCAACATCCTATCAGGTTCTGTACTGGAATTAGTTCACCTGTTTCGAGTCTTCGGGTTTTTTGAGTCATTCGTTGATCTTATGGGGCTGTCACGTGATGCCGATTTTTCTAAGATGAACGAAATGACTCGACTCGATTTGTTCATTTTGCTGAAAGAGGGTCAAAGGTCTGAGTCGGTAAAATGATCTGAACTTTCCATCACTACTACGAATCACGTCTGTTCATTGTTTGTGTACTCCGGCTCAAAAAGGTAGAGAATGGAAATCTTATTTTCTCCTACAACTTCAGAATCGTCTGACATCGTTGTAGCTTTTTGTTTGTAAACAGCGTTTGACTTACTTGCACTTTCTTAGTCTTTGCACGTTCGCTTTGTAAACTGGGTCTGTAGTTCTGTGTGACCTTTCGACGTGATTCAATAGTATGTGAACGCACATCCCAGAGCCTGTGCTACACAAGCTTTTGTGCTTAAAAAGTATACAAATGTTTATCGTTTCTCTAGATTAGACCCTTCTTCCTCATCTGTGATCATTTAGAGCCTTTGAAGCTGCATTTAAACTACATTTTGGAAGTTCAAAACTGGGGCACCAATGAAGTCCATTATATGGAGAAAAATCCTGAAATGTTTTCCTCAGAAACCATAATTTCTTCATGACTGAAGACAGAAAGACATGAACATCTTGGATGACAAGGGGGTGACTACATTATTTGTGAACTGTTGTTCTGGAAGTGAACTTCTCCTTTAACAAAGATTAATGAACGCTCAGTTCCTCATTACCTTATTGTGTGTAAAACTGCATCAAACCATCATAAACACATCCTTATTTGTCACTGACCATTAAACAAAACAAAAATAAAAGTAAAGAAAGTGAATCTCACATGATTGATGCTTTTGCTGATTTGTGGTTTTGGTTTGTACTTGAGGTTTGGTCTCTGAGACCAGTAGAACGGGATGGAGCCTCGAGTCTGTGGAAATGAATAAATCATTCATTAACAGCATGTCTTAATAGAAATGATGGGATTGACGCTACCAAATACTACCAATCCACATTCAGAACTGGCAAATGCAAACAAAACAGAAACACTGAAGAACATTCCAGTAAGTTTCCTCTGGCGACTGTGGGAAAAGGCAACTTTCTGTTCTTTGACAAAAACAAGAGTTTATTTATGTGATATCTGTGGTTTATGATCCATTAAACCGCTGTGACATTCATCTCTGCTGCCCAAAGATGATATTTGCGTTTGTACCCTTGAGAACCGACCCGACGCAGCTGCCCGTCCCACCAGACGGACATTTAAGATGCATTTAGGAGAGATGGCATAAAGATCATGACTCTATTGTGCGTAACTACTCGTTCTAAATATATGGTTTCAAAATAAAGTGGAGTGAAGAGTAAAAGTGAAGATATTTATGAAACACTGTCGTATGATGTAGTGCCTTCTGCTCTGCAGATCCATCTAAAAGTGTTGGACATGTCATTTTACAGAAAGAAACTTCCTACTTATTATTTAAAACATGATTTGAGAGCACAACACCAGTGTGACACAGAGCTCCACAATTAATTGCAATAAAACTGAAACTAGATAAAAGTTTGTCAAGTTGGTCACCAGCCTGACCAGAAAAAGTTTGAAAAAGTTGAAAAAGCTGTAAAAGTTTTAAAGGATTTTAAGTTGTAAAAGTTTGATAAATATCAGTGTGAAAGAGATTAAAGTTTATAGCAGTTTGAAAGCTTAAACCTTGAACGTTTTGAAAGAAAAAGAGAAAGATAGATAGTTATGTAGCATGTATGTTGTTAGCATGTTTTAGCATGGTTAGCATGTTTGCTAGCATGTTTCTAACATGATTAACAAGTTACTAGCATGTTTCTAACACGATTAACATGTTGTTAGCATTTTGGTAGTATGTTTTACCATGTTGTTACCATATTTTAACATGATTAGCAAGTTACTAGCATGTTCTAACATGTTTCTAACATGATTAACAAGTTACTAGCAAGTTGCTAGCATGATTAGCATGTTGTTAGCATGTGTCTAACATGATTAGCAAGTTACTAGCATGTTGTTAGCATGTCTTAACATGATAAACATGTTGTTAGCATATTTCTAGCATGTTAACATTTTTAACATGTTGTTAGCATGTTTTATCGTTGTAAACATGTTTGCTAATATGCTTCTAAAATGATTAACAAGTTACTAGCATGCTTCTAACATGTTGTTAGCATTTTGGTAGTATGTTTTATCATGTTATTACCATATTTTAACATGATTAGCAAGTTATTAGCATGTTCTAACATGTTTCTAACATGATTAACAATTTACTTGCAAGTTGCTAGCATGATTAGCATGTTGTTAGCATGTTTCTAGCATGATTAGCATGTTGCTAGCATGTTTCTAACATGATTAACAAGTTACTAACAAGTTTGTAGCATGATTAGCATGTTGTTAACATGTTTCTAACATATTTTGAATGTTGTTAGCATCTTTCTAGCATGATTAGCAAGTTCCTAGCATGTTTCTAACATGATTAACAAGTTAGTAGTATGTTGCTAGCATGTTTGTTTGTAGCATTATTAGCATGTTGTTAACATGTTTTTAACATATTTTGAATGTTCTTAGCCTGTTTCCAACATGATTAACAAGTTACTAGCATGTTGCTAGCATGTTTGTTTGTAACATGATTAGCATGTTGTTAACATATTTCTAGCATATTTTGAATGTTCTTAGCCTGTTATCAACATGATTAACAAGTTACTAGCATGTTGCTAGAATGTTTCTAACATGATTAACAGGTTGCTAGCAAGTTGCTAACATGTTTCCAGCATGATTAACCTGTTGTTAGCATGTGTCTAGCATGATTAGCAAGTTTCTAGCATGTTTGTTTGTAGCATGATTAGCATGTTTCTAACATGTTTTTAACATATTTTGAATGTTGTTAGCATGTTTTTACCATGATTAGCAAGTTGCTTGCATGTTGTTTGCATTGTTCCTAGCACGATTAGCAAGTTACTAGAAGGAATGATTTTTTTATGCAACACAAGTACATTTCTGAGGCCTGTATAACCAAGATAACATCAACATTAAAACCATGAAAATGTGTTAAAGCCACAAAAGTGCAGCTTCCTCCAAACATATTTACAGAGTTTCTCCAGTGACGTTCGGTTGATTTATTTGAAAAACTAAAACTATAAAAGGGTGAATCTCGCAAAACCTGTCACCCTAAAATCATTAAATAATGAGGAACAAAATCATGATTTTCATGTTTTTGTTCCCTGACTAACATATCGTCCCTTTATTAACCAAAACTGGTTGATTTACTGATTCAGACATCAAAGAGCTCAATGGAAATGTCTCGTAGTGGTAGAACAAAGTAATTCCTCAACAAACAGCTCAGCATAAGAGCATGAAAACTGATATTTGGAGGCTTTACCGTTTCAGAGGCTTACCTGAACAAATGAGGCTTTAGCTCCATTATACTGAACAATCTGTTCTGTCTCGACAAAGTTGGCCGCATGACCTTCAGAATCAATGCCTGGGAGAGAAAAAAAAAAAAAAAAAGTGTTTAGCAGCATACAGAGAAAAAAACAGGCATACCGTCTCAAACCGTACGAGCGTTACCTCTGACGTAGTAGCGGACGCCAGCGCGGAAACAACTCCTCCTGGAAATGATGTTCCAGTCGAAGATTTTACCGTTGATGCAGCACGACTTCATGGCGATGACTGAGAGCGGAGATTAAGGACTGTGACGTGTTGAAGAGGAAGTCAATGCATGTATGAAAACGTACAAGTACGCAAAACAGTTAAAGGCACAGCTCACCCAAAAATGAAAATGAGTTTCTTTCTTCTGCTAATCACAAATGAAGACAATTGAAGAATGTTGGCATTCAAACAGTTGCTGGTAGACTTTGACTTCCACAGTATGGAAAAAATATTCAGACTCAAACAGATTAAAGTTTAAAGGAGTTTTAAAGCTTAAACCTTGAATGTTTTGAAAGCGATAGTATGTCAGACAGATAGATAGCATGTTGCTAGCATGTTTTAAGATAAGCAAGTTACTAACATGTTTCTAGCATGTTGCTAGCATTTCTAGCATGTTTGGGTGTTGTTAACATGTTTTATAATGGTTAACATGTTTGTTAGCATGTTTCTAACATGATTAACAATTTACAAGCATGTTGTTAGCATGTTTCTACCATGATTAGCATGTTGCTAGCAAGTTTCTATGTTTGACATGTTGTTAGCATGTTTTATCATGGCCATGTTTGTTAGCATGATTAACTAGTTACTAGCATTTTGTTAACATGTTTCTAACATGATTAACAAGTTACAAACATGTTGTTAGCATGTTTCTAGCATGATTAACAAGTAACTAGCATGTTGCTAACATGTTTCTAGCATGATTAGCATGTTGTTAGCATGTTTCTAGCATGACTAACAAGTAACTAGCATGTTGCTAACATGTTTCTAGCATGATTAGCATGTTGTTAACATGTTTCTAGCATGATTAGCATGTTGTTAACATGTTTCTAACATGATTAACAAGTAACTAGCATGTTGCTAACATGTTTCTAACATGTTGTTAGCATATTACTAGCATGATTAGCATGTTGTTAACATGTTTCTAACATGATTAACAAGTAACTAGCATGTTGCTAACGTTTCTAGCATGATTAGCATGTTGTTAGCATGTTTCTAGCATGATTAGCATGTTGTTAACATGTTTCTAACATGATTAACAAGTAACTAGTATGTTGCTAACATGTTTCTAACATGATTAGCATTTTGTTAGCATGTTTCTAGCATGATTAGCATGTTGTTAGCATGTTTCTAACATGATTAACAAGTAACTAGCATATTACTAGCATGATTAGCATGTTGTTAGCATGTTTCTAGCATGATTAGCATGTTGTTAGCATGTTTTTAACATGATTAACAAGTAACTAGCATGTTGCTAACATGTTTCTAGCATGATTAGTATGTTGTTAGCATGTTTCTAGCATGATTAACAAGTAACTAGCATGTCACTAACATGTTTCTAGCATGATTAGCAAGTCACTAACATGTTGCTAGCATGTTTTTAACATGATCAACATGTTAACATGTTTCCAGCATGATTAGCATGTTGTTAACATGTTGTTAGCACATTTCTAACATGATTAGCAAGTTATTGGCTTGTTGCTAACACTTTTCTAGCATGATCATCATGTTAGCATGTTTCTACCATGACTGTGCTATGTTTCTAGCATGATTAGCAAGTTACAAGCATGTTGTTAGCATGTTTCTACCATGATTAGCATGTTGCTAGAAAGTTTCTATGTTTGACATTGTTAGCATGTTTTATCATGGCCATGTTTGTTAGCATGATTAACTAGTTACTAGCATTTTGTTAGTATGTTTCTACCATGATTAACAAGTAACTAGCATGTTGCTAACATGTTTCTAACATGATTAGCATGTTGCTAGCATGTTTCTAGCATGTTGTTAGCATATCTTAACATGATAAACATGTTAGAATATTTCTAGCATGATGAGCATGTTAACATTTCTAACATGATTAGCATGTTAACGTTACTAACATGTTTCTAACATGATTAGCATGTTGCTAGCATGTTTCTAGCATGATTAGCAAGTCACTAACATGTTGCTAACACTTTTCTAGCTAGATTAACATGCATGTTGTTAGTATGTTTCTAACATTAGCAAGTTATTAGCATGTTGCTAACATTTTTCTAGCATGATTAACATGTTAACATGTTTCTACCATGACTAATGTGTTGTTAGCATGTTTCTAGTAGGCTTGCCACGATAGACGGTGTTGACGGTGTTACCGGTTTTAAGACGCAACACCGGTGACATCACTTTTCCACCGTGACACCGTCCCCACATTTTTTTTTTTTTTTTTTTTTTAAAGTATTCGTTTTTTTATTAAATATTTATTTGAATTAAATGGAAAATATAATTCTAAATAATTTACTTAAGACGAGAGCATGCACTATAATTAAAAACTGAACATGGCTACAATACGTCATATTTCATTTATCACGTGAGGAGAACGAGAGGAGTCGAATTTACAGAAAGAGAATGGCGTTGTGTTTTTTTTTTTCGTTATGTTAATAAAAGTTCTGTTTAATATCAGTGATTTTTTTTTTTTTTTTGTACTTTCGTTGTCGTCCATTCAAACAATTGACGCCGAATTGCCAATTCCCACAAAACTGAAAGTGAAAGTATAATACGCACGCATTTATAAGCTATTTAAACGCAGAAAAATGAGGAAACCCCCACCCCCACGGTGATACCGGTATTACCGGTGTTGTCACATGTCGATTAACCGGTGGGGAAATTTCCTCATCGTCACAACCCTAGTTTCTAGCATGATTAGCATTTGGCTAGTATGTTGTTAGTATGTTTTACCATGTCGTTAGCATGTTTTAACATGATTAGCAAGTTACTAGCATGTTGTGGAAATCAATGGCTACTGTCAACTCTTTAGTTACCATCATTCTTCAAAACATCTTCTATTGTGTTCAACACGACAAAGAAACTCAAACAGGTTTGAATCAGTGACAGAATTGTCCTTTTTGGGTAAACTACTGCTTTAAGTTTGTAAATGTGAACACAGATGCTTCTACACAAACTCCATTTCACACATCAACACGGTCTGAAAAACTCGTCTGGTTGAAGGATACAGCCGTGAATAACAGGGTAGACGAATTTGTGCAGCTGTAAGAGAAAATACAACATCAGAACCATGAATTCATTCCTTCTTTACTTTTCTACATAAAATCAGACCTAGATACTTGGTATTTCTATCAGATTTCTACATGTCGTCCTAAAAATGGGTTCGTCTTAAAATAGCAGCTGCAGCTAAAACAATCCTGCGTTTACCTCAGGCTGTGCCATGAATTCTCGGAGTAGGTGACCGTTCCACACGAATCTCTGATCCGCCTGCGTAAAACAATCACATGAACTTATAATAGTCATTTCATAACATTTACATTATGTTTACATTTAGTCACTTACAAATTTAGCAACTTACAAATGAGGACAATGAAAGCAATCAAAATCAAACAAAACAGCAATGATATGCAGGTGCTATGACAAATCTCAGCCTAACACAGTACACGTAGCAAGTTTTTTTTAATGATATAAAATAGAACAGAAAAAGAATAGAGCAAGACACCTTTTTAGAGTCAATTTTTGTTGTTTTTTGCTTTTATATAAAATTATAATTACATCTAACTATTTTTTTAAGAAAACAAGCAGTTAGAAAATGAATAGAGTGCAAGTTTTTTTAAGAACAGAATTAGAATAGAGGGCACTAGGTCAAATAAAGGTGAGAGATGTGTTTCATAACTCATGGAAACAATTTTAAAGGGGTCAAGAAAAGGATGAAATAAAAACATGATTTTGTTTTATTTATTTACTTTTCTGTCTACAGTCTTTCTTTTAATGTCTGAATCAGTTTAGGGATTTTTGTTTTATTTACTTTTTATTCACACATTTATTTATTCAGGATGTACACAGGTTTTATGAGGATAAATTTATAACTTTTAAAGACTAAGTAATTTAAATTACTTGCATTTATTAAATTAATTTTAAATAAATTTAAATTAATTTTTTAAATTGATTTATTTTTACAATATTTAAATTTGTCTGGTTATCAAATGAAGGCATAAAATATTAATTTAATTTATCTTTTAATCAAATAAAAATTATTATGACCGGATTCCATGATTCTGTTCACGTTTTCTGCATCATGGAAATCATAAGGCCATATTAGCAATATTTCAAACTTTGAAAATACAACATTCAACAGATCTTCATTACTTTTTAATTCATTTGACTAAAACTTAAAATACCTCTGCGGTCAACCACTAAAACATCACATTTACTGTACTGCACTTTCTGATCACACTGCATTGAAACCCCACTGACAGTTGTTTGTTCTTGTTTTAAGCATAAACTCAATTTTGTTTAATTGCTCAAAATACAAGAATTCATACACTACCGTTCAAAAGTTTGGGGTCAGTAAGACTTGTAATAGTCTTTAAAGAAGTCTCTTATGCTCATCAAGGCTGCATTTATTTGATTAAAAATATAGAAAAAAAACAGTAATATTGCAAAATGTTTTTACAATATAAAATAATGTTTTTTATTTTAACATACTTTAAAATAGAATTTATTCCTGTGATGAAAAGCTGAATTTTTATCAGCTGTTACTCCAGTCTTAAGTGTCACATGATCCTTCAGAAATCATTCTAATATGCTGATTTATTATTAGAATGATCAATGTTGGATAATATCAACAGTTGTGCTGCCAAATATTTTTTGGAACCTGTGATTTTTTTTTTTTTTTTTTTTCAGGATTCTTTCATGAATAACAAGTTTAAAAAGTACAGTGTTTATTCAAAATATAAATATTTTATAACAATGTAAATTATTTATTATTAACTTTTAATAAACTTTTAATTATTAACTTAATACATCCTTGGTGAATAAAAGTATTAATTTCTTAAAAAAAAAAAAAAGAAACAATGAAAATGTACTGACCGCAAACTTTTGAACGGTAGTGTATGTTCAGTTTCCATCTCAAGTAAATGTTTCTTAATTTAAGGATTTTTAGATATTTGTATGGGAAAACAAAGCAACAATACTGAGAAACGAATACCAGATTTTAATTTAATTTAATTTAATTTATTTGTATTTTTTGCAGTGCTTGCAAATTTTTCTTTAACTTTTTAAGATCTTTTTAAGACCCACAAATAAATACAATTTATTTATTTACTTATTTATTTTCTTTATTATTCACTTACTTAAAAAAAAACTTTAAAAAATGACAATGATATCTTTAACTGATAAGAATTATAATTAGAATTATGATGTTTTAAAATAGATATGTTAATTTGTCGTTCTCACCCGCTCCAGCAGTGTCATTTCCTGAAACTCGGGGCTGGTGTTGGCCAGACGCTGTAGAGAGTGCGTCAGATCGTAGTCTGTGGTGAAGTAGAAACCGTCTGTATTCAGGACGCTGTTGAGCATGGACAGGAAGGCTTTGTTGTCTTGCATCTGGAAGATCCATAAGGAGTTTATTAGATTTAATAAGACAACATTTCTCGATCTAGGCTGCATTCACATACATTTGGAGAAAGCAGATCAACTTACTAAAATGCACTTCATTTGTAAAATAATGTTTTTAAAGTTACTTTGAGTATTATATTAATTATATTATATTATATATATATTTTTACATTTATTTTTATATATATATATTTTCAAAATATTTAATATATTTTTAGATTTTTTTTTATATATATTTTATAAATATTTAATATATTTTTTACATTTATTTATACATATATCTGCCAAGAAAAATATATACATTTCCAGCTATATAAAAATATCTCAGCTCAAAAAACAATGTGAGGCATTCAGTGGTTCAACATTGTGGTTTGGTTGTGTTTAAATAAAGAGATGCTCAAATGTCTCATAAAACCAGAGGGCAAACATCCAGTCCAAAAAAAAATTCTCCCTGCGGTGAGAGCAGAGACACACATGATGGAAATACACCGCTGAAGAACCGACCTGAGTATCAGTCAGATGCAGAACCGTCTTCTTGTAAGAAATGATGTCAAAGTCAGTGGCCTTCCAGACGGCGTGACCGAGCAGGTCGCCCACCTTCTTCTTCTTTGTAATGACTACGAGATACATGCCTGAAAAAACAAGAGGTGTCAAACAGTGTGAAACAGCATCAGTCAGAGTTCAGGAGGAGTTCATCTGTTCATTAATTTAATTCAAATTCAATTCAGTTTTGTCCAACTCCTGACCAAAACGCAAGACCGAACCTGCCACCAGCCGTATGGTTCCCATGATGCCACATATTGGACGCGTCACTGCTGACGGAGGGACGTCCTTCCTCACTGAACGAGAACAGAAAACACCACAGTTAATGGCTGGTATTAATGGTTTTAATATATATTATATATTATAATATTAACAATATTTTAAATGCATTATACTGGATGCTTATTGTTTAAATGGCAAATTGATATTTATTATATTGTGAGACTTATTATATTATATTAAAGGAAAACATATAATTTTTATTATATTATACAACACTATAAATTAAATAATTTATTAAAATATTATAATTTATTATTATTATTAATTCAAAAATGTATTATATTATATTAAATATATATTGGTTATTGTTAGATATTTAACTGTGAATATAACTTTTTTATTTTTAAATGTATTGTACTAGATATTTAGACACTTAACATATTTATTCTTATATTACAGTAAACTATACGCATTTTTAAATTATTACATTATATTATATTACATTATAAATTAAATTAAAATAGTATTATTATACTATTACTAATATTTAACATTAAATAAAAATATATTGGATATTTATTGTTTAAACAGACACTGATATTTATTATATTATAGGAAACCTCTTGTCAATATATATTATACTACAGTATAAATGAAATAATAATAATAATATATAACATTACATTTTAAAATGTTTATTACATTGTACTAAATTATACAAAATATTTATTGGTTAATGTTAGAAATTTAACAGTGTATTATTATTTAAATGTACTATACTGGCTATATTTATTATTTAATTTATTGCTTAATATTTATTTTTTTAATTATTTATGTCTGTTTTGTATTATTGAAAAATATATTAGTTATATTATGCTATACTATTATAATATTTTATTATACTATATAATGAATTATACTATGTATAATGAATAATAAAATTAATAATAACAATACTACAAATAACAATGAAATATTATTGTTACATATTATTATTAATAACATCATATTATAATAAAAATTTAAAAACTTTATTATACTGAACACTGAATATATGTATTATTTTAAATGTATAATACTGGATATTTGTTTATTATATTATACTAAATATTTATTGGTTAATGTTAGACAGTGTATTATTATTTTAAATGTACTATACTGGCTATATTTATTGTTTAATTGATTGCTTAATATTTAATTAATTATTATTTATTTCTGTTTTGTATTATTGAAAAATATATATGTTATATTATGCTATACTATTATAATATTTTATTATACTATACTATGCTTAATAATAATTTAAAATAATATTATAATGAATAATAATTAAATAATTAAATTAAATATTGATACATATTATTATTATTATTATTATTATTAATATAATATTATAAAAAAAAATGTAAAAAGCATATACTGGAAATTGAATGTGTATTATTTTAAATGTCTAAACTATTTTTATTTTTTATTTTTTTTGAATGTTAGATATTGGTATTTATTTTTATTATATTATAAAAAATATAATATAATTTTTTTTTTTTTTATTTGTTATTAGTATATTATAGCATACTAATAACAACAACTTAAAATAAAATCATTATTAAAAACATTCTATAATATTACAACTTAAAAAAAATGTATTATACTGAATATTTATAGGTTAATATTAGATACGTTTTACTTCTCACAATTTCCAAATAAGACTTACATTTGCATGCTAATTTGAGTTGAAAATTCTGTTGATATTTAACTAAGGAGTGACTCAGAAACACACGATTCATTCAAATGTTCTGTGACCTCAAAACAGCTTTAAACTGAACACATTCATGGTCATAAAGTAAAGTTAGTGATTTGACAGCAGATAAAGGCTTCAGTGTGTGCAGATACTGACAGCGTCTGTTTATTCATCAAACAGCCTGTCAAATTTACACTACGGGTCGCGTCAAGCGTTGTTTTCATACCTGTGAGGGTCATTTCTGTGGACACGCGGTCAATGGCGAGGACGTCTCCAGCTCCATCATCACACGCCTCGATGTAGAACTTCTCAGGGGCCGTGTGACTTAAAATAGAGAGGAAAGAGATGATTATTAGGTTTAATGCATTTAATGCACAATACAGTGAAGTCCAGAGCAGAAGTTATCCATATTACATTTACATGTGGCTCAGAATTCATCAGTTGCATCACTTTCTTAAACTCTATAATAACCAGCACTGTTATAAATGATGCCAAATGTATGCAACACTACACAAATGATTATAATGTACTGCAAACTCTACATGTTTATTATCTATTCGTGTATTATTCTGTATGTACGTTTTATTTAAACAGATTTGTTGCTGATTTTGTGGGATTTAAAAATTTGAAAATTTTATTTTAAACCTTAAAGCGGCTAAAAAAATGAATTACTTAAAATTCTCTGAATTATTTACAATTTATATTTATTAAATTCCCTTATGTTTAATTTTTATAATTTGCTAATATATATATATACACTACTGTTCAAAAGTTTGAGATCAGTAAGACTTGTAATAGTCTTTAAAGAAGTCTCTTATGCTCATCAAGGCTGCATTTATTTGATTAAATATAGAAAAAAACAGTAATATTGCAAAATGTTTTTACAATATAAAATAATGTTTTTTATTTTAACATACTTTAAAATACAATTTATTCCTGTGATGAAAAGCTGAATTTTTATCAGCTGTTACTCCAGTCTTAAGTGTCACATGATCCTTCAGAAATCATTCTAATATGCAGATTTATTATTAGAATGATCAATGTTGGATAATATCAACAGTTGTGCTGCCAAATATTTTTTGGAACCTGTGATTTTTTTTTTTTTCAGGATTCTTTCATGAATAACAAGTTTAAAAAGTACAGTGTTTATTCAAAATATAAATATTTTATAACAATGTAAATTATTTATTATTAACTTTTAGTAAACTTTTAATTATTAACTTAATACATCCTTGGTAAATAAAAGTATTAATTTCTTTAAAAAAATAAAATAAAAAAAAGAAACAATAAAAATTTACTGACCCCAAACTTTTGAACGGTAGTGTGTATATATACATACAGTCATGTGAAAAAGTTCAAACACCCTATTGAATTTTTATTGTTTTCTGTATCAGGACATGATAAAAATGATCTGGTCCTTGGCAGGTCTTAAAATTTGGAAAATAAATCCTCAGATAAACATCATCACATGTCATATCACACTGTGTCATTATTTATTTAACAAAAATACAGCCAAGAGGGAAAGGCCATGTGTAACAATGTTAGGACACCCTATGAGTCAGTTGCCTGTAGATCCACTTTTAGCAGCACTAACTTGAAGCATTCATTTTCTGTGTGACTTTATCAGTCTCTTTGGACATTTGGACATTTTTGTGGGCATTTGCGTATGCACAGCTCTCACCACAGCATTTGAGTCAGGATGATCAGCCCTCCTCCAGCATGCTTGTCTTTTGGTATGAGGTGTTTGTGCTGATATGCTCTTTAGGTTTTCACCAAACTTGGCGCTGTGCATTGTGGCCAAACATCTCCACTTCGGTCTCGTCTGTTCAGAGGACATTATTCTACAAGACTTGTGTTTTGTTCAGATGCAACTTTGCAGACCTGAACTGTGCTGCAATGCTTTTTTTTTTAGATAGAAGAGTCTTTCTTCTGCCAAACCTTCCAAACATACCATTTTTGTCCCATATTTTTCTAATGATATTGTTATGAACTTTATCATTTAACATGTGAACTGAGGCCTGTAGAGTCTGAGGTGTAGTTTTTGGGTTGTCTGCCATTTTCTCTGAACTTTACACGGTCTGATCTTGGAGTGAATTTTCTGGGACGTCCACTCCTGGAAGGAGAGGTGTCTGTTTTAAATGTCTTCCACTTGTGTATAAACTTAAAATAGTTTGGAAATGGCTGTATTACTTTAATCTCAGATTGACGGCAGCAACAGTTGCTTGTCTAAGATGATTGCTGATGTCTTACCTCCTTGGCATTGTGTTAACACACACCTGAAGGCTCCAGACCAGCAAACTGACAAATCTTATGCTTTTATAGAGGTGCTCAGACTTGCTGATGATCAGTTAATCAAAGGTATTTGATTAGCAGTGCTTCACTGTTATTTACCCTCTTAATCCCAATGTTAACAGTAAGGGCGTCCTAACTTTGTCACACATGGCTTTTCCATTTTGGCTTTATTTTTGTTCAGTAAATAATGACATGGTGCAATTTGTCATGTGTTGTTGTTAATGTGAGGTTTTATTTTCGAACTTTTAAGACCAGCCAAGGACCAGTTTTTTAAAATAATGTCCTGATACGGAAAACCACGGAATTCAATAGGGTGTCCAAACTTTTTCACATGACTGTATATATATATATATGTATGTATATTTATTTTATTTATTTATTTTTTTCATTATAATACTAAATTAACTTTCATTGTATGGGCCATGGTGGAAAAATATTTATAGAATACTATAGTATAACAAAATTATTAATAAATACTATTTTATATATATATATATATATATATATATATATATATATAATTTTTTATTTTTTCTCATTATATTTACTAAATAAACTTTCATCATATGGGCCAAGATGGAAGAATATTTCCTATGTGCTAATTTACCTCAAATTTTTGAACGTCAATAAATAATTAATATATTTAAAATTAGGTTTCATTATTTATTTTTTAATACAGAAAAATTCTCCATATAGTGACATTTTGTGAAAATATTTGTGTACATTACTTGCAATTTATACTGATTAATTTATTAGATTTATACTTTTATTTGTTCTAATAATATAATATAATATAAAATAATATAATATTATTATGAATACTATAGTATAACAAAATTATTAATAAACACTATTATATATATATATATATATATATATATATATATATAATATTTTAAAATATGGTATATCAAAACAATCATTTCTAAAAAATATAACTATTAATTCCAGCAATACTAAATGCCTAAGATTTATTTATTTAAAAAAAAAATATATATATATATAATTTTTTTTCTCGTTATATTTACTAAGTTAACTTTCATTGTATGGGCCAAGATGGAAGAATATTTACCAGAATGTGCTAATTTACCTCAAAACCTTCGAAAATGGAGCCGAATTTCAATACATAAATTAATATTTATATTATAGGTATATTACTATATTTAGAATTAGGTTTCATTATTTATTTTTTGATACAGAAAAAATCTCTATACAGTGACATTTTGTGAAATGTTTGTGTAAATGACACAAATACTTTTGTATTTATTTATGCCTTACATTTTTCTATATTCATTATTGATTATAATGATAGCTAATATTATATATTATTTTATATGTAATATTTTCTGTATGATTTTGGCATCTGCAACAAGAGAAAATAAAAACAAAAACAACAACAACAACAACAAGAGGTACCTGAACTGCACAGAGGTTTAAGAAATCAGCTGTTGATCATCAATAAACAATAGTTTCACGTTTTAGTCGATCTGAATTAATCTCTGATCTGAACTGAATCTGATCACAATCATTGATCAGCACAAGCTGTGGCTCAAAACATAGCAAGCTACTCACTTTAATAACATTTTGTGAAATAATAATGAGCATACATGCTGTCTGGACAGACACTTCACTAGAATGCGGCCCAAAAATGCTGTCTATGTAGACAACTCACTATGTTTTGAGACACAGCCACAGACTGAACATGCGAGTCACCGCTGCTCCTGACGACACACTTTAACCGATCAAACATGACTACTGAACTCTCTTCGGTTCCTCTAATCGATAATCAGCGATCGATGAGCATCAAAGGAGTGAATTAATACTCACAGATTGAAGGTGTTGTAGGTGGTCGCCATTTTTCCATCAGTTCGTTCCTGACCTTCGTGACGTGTCAATACGGCAGCGGGAATCTGGCGACAGGCAGCGAATACTAACAGGAAATGACCTCTGGAGGACACATAAAAGTCCCGCGTTGTAATAAAAGTCCCCTGCAATTATGTTCGCCTTTGGTTAATAAAACTTTTATTGTTTTTCATTTAAAACCTCTAGAATTTAAAAATGAAAGAACGATACAGATTATTAATAGTCGTTTTGCGTGTCACGATGTCTGAGATCGGGTTGGCTGCCTTTAGAGCATGTGATTAAAGTGAGCAAAAAAAGCTAGAAAAACAAACTTAAAAAAACAAAAAAATTGTATATATAAACAAGCATTTCCAAATTTTGTTTCTTTTTTCCTAACTATGAATTCCAACACAACAATCCCAAATGGCAAAAATAATAATAAAATAAAATAAAATAAAATAATGATGATACACAAATATTACAAGTATTTACACAATAACACCATTAAAACGTAAAATAGTAAAATTACTTAACTATTATATTATTACATTTATAATATTTTAGTATTCATTTAATTGGAATTTAATTATAATTAATTATAATAATTATTTTGGCTGTATTATAATTATTAGGAGCAGATAAAAAGTGATTAAAGGTTGGCTGCCATTAGAGCAAGTGATTAAAGTTAGCAAAAAATAAATAAATAAATAAATAAATAACAACAATAATGATAACTTTTTCAAAATATGGTATATCAAAACAAGCATTTCTAAAAATATATATTTTAGTTTTTTCCTAATTAATAATTCCGACAATCCCAAACGCCAAAAAATAAAATAATTAAAAATTATGATACATAAATATTACAAGTATTCACACAATAATAACGTTAAATGTACAATTGGGAAAAAAGAGGGGAATAAATAAAAAATATATAAATAATATGAATAATAAAAATATCATATTTACAATAACAATAATAAAAATAATAAACAAATAAATAAATAACTTAACTATTATATAATTAAATTGTTAATATTTTATTATTAATTTAATATGAATTTAATTCAATTATAATTATTATTTTATTATAAATGATTTTATAATTATAATTAGGAGGACAGATAAAAGTCTTGTGTTGTAATAAAAGTCCCATGTAATTTCAGGTTGTCTGCCACTACAGCATGTGATTAAAGTTAGCAAAATAATAATAATAATAATCTTTTTCAAATTATGGTATATCAAAACAATAATTTCTAAAAATATTCATTTTAGTTTTTTCCTAACTAATAATTCCAACACAACAATCCCAAACGCCAAAAAATAAAAGAATTAATAACGACGATACACAAATATTACAAGTATTCACACAATAATAACATTAAAATGTAAAATAGGGAAAAAAAAAGAGGGAGAATAAATAAAAAAAATATAAATAAAAATAAATCGCTTAACTATTATATTATTAAATTGTTAATATTTTATCATTAATTTATTTAAAATTAAATTCAAATATAGTAATTATTATATTACTTTAATTATATTAACACATATAATAATTAGTAGGACAGATAAAAGTCCTGTGTAATATCAGGTTGGGCTGCCATTAGAGCATGTGATTAAAAATTAAAAATAGTTAAAAAAAAAAAACAAAAAAAACACAAACGTTTTTAAAATATGGTATATCAAAACAATAATTTCTAAAAAATATAACTATTAATTCCAGCAATCCTAAATGCCTAAGATTTATTTATTTAAAAACAGAAATAAAATAATTAATAATGATGATACACATTCACACAATAAAAACATTAAAATGTAAAACAGGAAAAGAGGGAGAATAAATAAAAAATATAAAATAATAATAATATTAATATTATTATATTTAAATTAATTATAATTCTTATATTATTAGTTATTTTATTATATTAATAAGTACTATAATTATAATTAGTAATATAATAATTTCTGTAGCACATTCTACTATGTAACAACAATGATAATGGCATATAAACATCATAATACAAAGAAAACTAGTGTTTTTTTGTTCTTTTGAAAATGTTTAATACAAAAATCACAGAAAAATAATGTACAGCTGTGTGTAAAAGCATCCATTGTTTTTAGCGCACAGACAATAATAAATAGGCAATAGTCCTAGTAGTGAATGTCAGTAGTGATCAGCGGTCATGTGTTCGGCTCAGCGCTGCCCCCTGGTGTCTGTACTTCATGCTGGTGTTGGGTTGACGCCGCAGCACTTCGTCTCCTTTATCAATGTCTTGAGGTTCATCATAAACTGTGGAGATGTGAAAGTCTTTTTTGGGTTTTTTAGGTGGAAGGAATGAGCTGAGCTTTTCTCCATGATACCTGCAAACAATCATCAAATCAAACGCATCAGTCGTAAGCACAAAACATGGAGTAGAAATCATTTATTTAGTGCCATTTAAAATATAAAAGGATATTTTAACTTAGATTAGACATAGTAATTTCTCACACCTTTTGACCAATTACTCATTACTTCCAAAAGTTTTTCAAAAGAATTGTTTAAATTATTGCACAGAGATGCTATTAACATTACAATAACATTTAATATTAAAATTAAAATGTATAATAACATTAAAATGTAAAATAGGAACAAAAAGAGGGAGAACAAATAAAAATAATATAAATACAAATAAAATAATAATATTAATAATAAATTACTTACATATGATATTATTAAATTGTTAATATTTTATTATTAATTTAATTAGAATTGAAATCAATTATAATAGTTATTATATTATTCATTGTTTTATTCTATTAAAAAATATATAAATTATTATATTATTAAATTATTAATATTTTATTATTAATTTAATTAGAATTTAATTAAATTATAATAATTATTATATTATTATTTTATTATATCCCAATAGTTTTTCAAAAGAACTGTTAAAATTATTGTACAGAGATGAGCTGAGCATGACAAAATAAAATGTTTATTAACTATAGAAATCTTCATTAGGCATTTATAAGTTTTCATGACTTTTACAGGTCTGGAAATCACAATTTAGTATGAACTTAATTTTTATATATATATATATATATATATATATATATATATATATATATATCTTGACTCACCCAAAGCCTCTCTTGCAGTTGGGATGCTGTCCGTCGTTCTCCAGCGCCTCCGCCATTCCTATTCGACTGTTCCCAAGCCCTTCTCCGTCCCTCCAGCCCTGCTTCTCCATCACACGCCGGCCCACTCCCTACGACACACACACACACACTAAGCATTTTACTGTTTAACACTTCAAACCAACTTTACAGGTTCGACTAATGGCGCAATAAGCATTTTCATCAAGTCACTTCCGTTACTGTTGCAATGCTGAAACCAGAACACAAAATTTGCCAAATACAAAAACCATGGTGAACTCTTGCAAATTGCATTGCAGTCAGTGGATTTTTTGCAGTCAATTTTTTTTAGTGTAAAATAAACAAACAAAGCACATTTTTGTGTACATGCACTTTAAGCTATTATTGCAAATTTTATTTTTAGATTAATTTTTATTCATCTTACTTTGTTACAAATAATTTAATTTTAATTAGAAAATTTTTTTTTTTAATTAATTTTATCATATGTTGATATTTATACTTTTTTATACAGTTTATAATTAAACATTTATTCTTTTAATTTAATTATTTAAAAACATATCTATAAATTAATAAATCTTGAGCTCCAATATTTACTCTTTTAGTATGAACTCAAAACAGCTCCAGATGTAATGTATGAATGTAATTTATATTAATACATGATTATATTAATTATTTATTGTATGAATTATATATATTTATAATTATATATATGTATACGTATAAAATCTTAATTGATTTTATTGATTTTATTAATCTTAATTGAATGATTTTTTTTTTTTATTTATATATATATATATATATATATATATATATGCAAAAATAAAATAATAAAATATAAAATGATAAAGCGTAATTTATGAAAAAAACACATTAACAATTTTTAATTTTAATTAAAATCAAATACATTTTTAATTTTAAAAATATATAAACGTAAACATAAAATGATAAAATATAAAATAATAAAGCGTAATTTATGAAAAAATACATTAACATTTTTTAATTTTAATTCTACAAAATTAAGGTAAACAAAATCATAACTCCTAACTTAAAAAATAATATATTTTTATTTTTTTTCAAAAATATATAAATACAACATAAAATAATAAAATATAAAATGAAAAAACGTAATTTATGAAAAAATACATTAACAATTTTTAATTTTAATTAAAATCATAAGTGTTAAATTAAAAAAAAAACATTTTAATTAAAAACATATATACACAAACATAAAATAATAAAATATAAAATGATAAATCGTAATTTATGAAAAAAACATTAACGATTTTTAATTTTAATTGAAATCAACACTATTTACTAAAAAAAAAAATATTAAAATAAATATATAAATGCAACAAAATAATAAAATATAAAATGAAAAAACGTAATTTATGAAAAAATACATTAACAATTTTTAATTTTAATTAGACAAAATAAAGGTAGACAAAATCATAACTTTTAACAGCTAAAAAATTAAATATATTTTTTTTTTATTTTAATTCTAAAAAAATATAAATGTAAACAAAATAATAAAATTGAATTCGTGAAAAATTCCATTTCCACTTTTTATTTATTAAAAGTTGATTTTAAACATAAAATTCTAAATGTTGCAGTTTGCAAGACATCCGCACCTTTGTAAACCTCTCAAAGCTGCCGATTTTCTGCTGTCGTCCCGGCAGCCCGTCCAGACCGTCCCGCAGCCTCTTTTCAGAGCGCATGTGCACGTAATCTCTGGCGTCCATATCGCCTCCATCTGAGGAGAAACACAGACGATCACGATAATGCAGGGCATGTCTGATGCAGGTGTTCATAACGATCTGATCATAAACGTTTACCTTTGTCATAGTAGACGCTCATATCCACGTCCCAGTCGTCTGCTGTTTGCTCATCAAAATCTGGACAAAATCAAAGAGAAAAGATGAGCAACATGAGACAATCACATCAACAATAATTCAACAGTAATTCATAAATATGTGCTGCCATTAATGAGCGCACATTGAGCACCTTTTTTTATGCAGAGCTTAAAAATTGCAATCGCTTTTTAAACTCAACAGCAAGGTAAAATTATTTAGCTAAAATATATTAGGTTTGAGAAATGTGTTAAAAATTACAAAACCAATCCATGTTTTATTTATCAATAAATTCATACATTTTTGTGGTTGAGTTTCTTGTATAATTATAATAACTGTAAATTTCCAAACTGTAAACTGTAAACCAATTTATATTTACGATTACATGAATTATTTACTTGGTTTAATTCACAATGTGAACACATACAATACAAATTTATACAATTTTAAAATTAAATAAGCAGAAATTATAAACAGAAATAAAATGATAAATCTTAAATATAAATATATAAATATTAAATATAATTTTATTTTAATTATTGACAAAATTTAAGTGTAAATATAAAATCATAATTCTAAATGTATTAACAAGTTTTTTTTATTAAACTCTAAAAAAGAAATATGAACAATTATAAAAATTCTAAAAAGAAAAAAAATACAAAAACATTGTCATTTATATTGCTTAAATTTTTTTTTTTTTTTTTTTAATTTTAATTATTGACAATTGTTTTTAATTAAAATCTAAAAATACATGAACAATTATAACAATTCTAAAACAAAAAACTAAAAATGTTTACATTTATATTGCTTAAATAATATTTCTACTTGAAAATGTACTTTTTATTTTAATTATTGCAAATATATATACATATAAACGTAAATATTAAATAATACATTTTAATTTTTGAAAAAATGATATATATATATAAAATCTTAATGTACTAACAAGTTTTTATTTAACTAAAAAATACATGAACAATTATAAAAATTCTACAAATACATTTTAAAAAAAAAGCAATTTATATGTCTACTTGTAAATGTAAACTTTTTCATTTTAATTATTACAAATATCTACATATAAATGTAAACATAAAATAACATTTTCATTTTTGAAAAAATGTATATATATATATATATAATTAACAATTTTAAAATTAAGTTATTAATGTCATTTATATAAAATTTATTTTTGTTAAATCTATTATAAAATATTATAATATAATATATATATTATATATATATATATATATATATATATATATATATATATATATATATATATATTTATATAATATAAATATATATATATATATATATATATATATATATATATATATATATATATGTGTGTGTGTGATTTGACGTGGCCAACGCTAATATTTGCAGGGTAAGTAAAAATCTAAATGTGAAATATGAACTCAAAGCAGCTCCAGAAGTTTACAATACACTGGATGTACTCAGCTATTTTATTGTACTGCTGAAATGAAAACAATAAGCACACGGTACCTCCTTCTTCCTCCTGCCAGAACTGAGCGTCTGTGTAGAAGACGAGGCCCGATCCGCCCTTCTCCCACTTGAGCTCGATCTCCTCCTCAAACAGCCTCTCTTTAGTGCGCTCCTGACTGGTCACGTCTTCGTGGAGGGCCTCGTGACGCTCCCACTCCTCACAGCGGTCATCGTCCTGACCAAAATACACATTTATTATATTTAATAGATTTTAAATTTAACACATTTTACAAAATTGTAGTTTATGAAAAACTGTATTTATAATTTGTTAATTTTATCATAGAAATAAAATTGTAAATTAAAAAATGGTAAGTTTAAACTTATATTATTTTGTATTAGATTTTACAAAAATGTATTTTTATATAAACTATAGAAATTACATTAATAACTTAAAATATTTTAAAATAATTAATTATTAATTAAATAATTAATTTAAAAAAATATTTAATTTAATTTAAATTTAATTTAATTTAATTGCAGCCTGGACAATATGACAACCACACTAAGACATATCACTATAAAAATTTATTTCAATATACATTACGCAGCTGTAACTCACATCATCAGGGCCTGACAGCTCCTCTTCACTTCCTTCTTCCTGTGACTCTTGATTGACAGGTGGAGAACTGGGCGTGTCCTCTTCGTCTATTTGTGAATTTGTGAATGTGTGGGCGTGTCTTTATCTACTGTTTGAGAGTTTGTGGGCGTGTCCAAGCCGCCGGGCCCCGAGATCTCGACTCCTCCGGCGGTGAAGACGCTCTCCTCCGCGGGGCTCACGACGGCCGTGTTGCGATAGAGGTATGGCACGTTGCCGTATCGCCGATTCGAGCCAGTTTTGGGAAACGTGAGACCCAGTTTGCGGATGAGACGCGGCGGGAGGCGGCAGGATTGGATGAGCTCAAGAAAAACAGTTACAGGTGTGCCGACGTTTCCCGCCGGCATGAGCGCCGGCGGATTGAGCTCCGGCAGGCCCTTGAGGTCCGACATGGTGAAATGCTCTGACTGGGCGACGTGACGTCTCATCTCGGCCTTCGTCTTGTACGGGAATGAATTGTGATCTATAAACATACATACAATATGATGATTATAAAACAGTCTGGACCTTGGTAAAACAGGGGTTACATTGACATTGAGTTTACTTGACATTTTAGACAGATTTGTTTTTAATCTTTCAGGGTGTAACATGGGCAGGTGATGACCCTTGACCCTCACCCATAATTCCCATTTTCCTTTAGTAATTTAATAGTTCATATTCACCCTTCAATACCTTTAACCTTTGCCTATTTAACAACATTAAATGGTCATAAAGTCTTGTATACATACCATTTTTACAATATATGTTTCTAAATATATAATTTTAAATTATGGATGCATATAACAGGTGTCAACACCTGTTGACATTGTTTTTATTTGTTATGTTTGTTATGTCTTATTGAGTTTTTAGTTTGCTGTACAGCACTTTGGTTCACTTTGGGTGTTGTAAAGTGCTTTATAAATAAAGTTGAGTTGAGTTGAGTTGAGTATAATGATACATTTTAATTTATGAAATATATAAATGTAAATAGAAAATAGATAAATTGGAAATATAAAAAAATAAAAATCTAAAGACAGAACTAAAAGTTTACAGTTATAATTCACTTTATTTTTAATGATTAAAATACGTAATATGTATAATAAATTAGAATTTATGAAAAAAATACAATTTGTTACTTATATAATGAACCTACAAATTAAAACACAAAATTAAAAAATTAAATTTATAGTCTTAATATATCAAAAATTACACTTTTTATTTTTATCCTTTGAATAACAAAAAATATAAATGTAAAAATTAAATGATAAATCTTAATTCACCAAAAAATAAAAAACTATAAATGTAAATTAAAAAAAAATTATAGTTTATGAAAAACTGTATTTATATTTCATTAATTTTATCATCAAAATAAAAATGTAAATACAAAATAAGTTTAGACTTATTATAATATTTTATATATTATAAACTTATAATACTTCTATTTTTATTTATAAAAATATGCATGTAAATATAAAATAGTAAATCAGAATTTATGAAAAACTATATAATGAAACTATACATTTAAATACTAAATAATACATTTTAATTTATAGTCTTAATGTATCAAATACCATTCTTTTTAATTTTCTTTTTATCTTTTTAATTAACAAACTGATTAAATTAATTTATGAATTTTAAATGAATAACAAAATATATACATGTAAAAATTAAATGATAAAACAAAAAATAAAAACAATTTACGAAATTGTAGTTTATGAAAATCTGTATTTATAATTTGTTAATTTAATCATAAAAATGTAAATAAAAAAGTTATAACTTATTATAATTTTATACATTATAAACTAACAATAGTTACATTTTTATTTATAAAAAATATGAATGTAAATATTAATGTATTAAAATTTATGAAGCATTATATTTATTATTAGATTTTTTATAAAACAAATGTAAATATAAAATTCACCAAAATTTTAATGTATAATCTTGTATCAAAAATTACAGATTAATTTTTTTTTAGTTATGAAAATGTAAAGATAAAGTGATCAATCACAACTTATGAAAACAGTTTATTATTTATGTTAATTATAAGAAAAGATGAAAACTGCATCTACACACATTTTAATTATGTTAACATTAAATGACAACTCTTAATCTATGAAAAAATGCATCTATTTATTTAAATGTATTTATTTAGTATTGAGGCCAGTAAAAATATTAGCAGGGCAAGTAGGAATATGAACAACTGCTATTTATTGTCCAAAACATTGTTTTCGTGCCGTGGTACTTTTATTTTGTCAGCGCACTCACCAGCCTGCTCTGACACTCTGACTCTCCGGATCAAACACTTTCTTCTCAGCCAGTTTCCTTTAGAGTCGATCCACTGGTTCCCCAAATACATCTTCATGAATCTGTCCGATTCCTGTGAGCGAACCGACACCACACAACAACACGAGCCCGCGCTTTTTCCCTCAGAAACATCCGAACCGCTCGTCCGCTCACTAGATCCGCTAATGTTATCTGTTAACCCCGAGCTCTGCACTCGAACCTCCGGCCGATGGCGATAATGAAAACACGCGAATCCCTTACTCTCGACAAACTGGCTAAAATAGTTCCTCAGGTCTGCGGATCGGAACAGGGCAGGAATGTTGTTTACAACGAAATACGTCACCTCTTCCGACGCCGCCATTCTTGAGACTGAATCCACATCCGGCTGTGAGACACACAACGCGAAAGTCGTTTCAAAATAAAAGTCAGAAGTAACGTACAGTACATTGACAAAAAAACGCTAATAAATTTTACAAATAATTACAAAGAAACGACCATTAATATATCGAATATACTGTAAAATGTCAAAGTATAAAGACTAGTTCTGTCAAACGGTTAATCGCGATTAATCGCATCCAAAATAAAAGTTTTTGTTTACACACTATATGTGTGTGTACTGTGTAGGTTTATCATTTACATATAAATACACACACAGAATATAAGTGAATATAAATTAGGGCTGTCAAATGATTAATCACGATTAATCGCATACAAAATAAAAGTTTGAGTTGCCCAATGTGTGTGTGTGTACTGTGTTATTATTATGTATAAATAAATACACCCATATTAATGTATATATTTAAGATAAATATTTTATGTACAAAATATTTTTATTTATACATAATGTAAATGATATAAAAATTACAATTTATATATTTGTAAATTTTTCTTAAATATATACATGAATGTGTTTGTATTTATATATACATAATAATTACACACATATATTAGGCAAACTCATACTTTTATTTTGTATGTGATTAATCACGATTAATCATTTGACAGCCCTCATATAAATAAATGAAATTATTTACGTGTATTTATATTCATATCATTAATTATATATTTTTAATATATAAACATATTTTTCTTACGTATATACATGCATGTGTGTATATTTCACACAGTACACACACATATTATGTAATGTACATGTAATATAATATAAAACAAAAAATGTAATAAAACGTTTATTTTGAATGGGATTAATCGTTTGACAGCACTAATATTGACTGAAATTGTTTTCTTGCTAAATGTACTCCAATAATCGGTTTTAATTACAACTTGATTTTTTTACACTGTGTAGATATTTAACATGCTTTATTTTACTGTTCTATTAAAATAAAACATTTTATTTGTGAGTTTTCAAATATTTGTATTGTGATGCCTTAATAAATATAAATATATATATATAATCATGCTAGATAAATATATATATATATATACACACACTGTACCGTCGTATTGTAAGTACGTAAGTATGGTATTTTTGAAAATGTATATTTAATTTACATTATGCATTTGGCAAGACACTTATCAAAACTGACTTTTCGAGGTATACATTTTTTACGATGAAAGAAATGTAATGTACATGTATTATTTTTGAAAAAAAAAAAATAAATAAAGAAAATTATTTTAATTCTCTTTGCCAGGTATTGTGTTAGGATTCAAGAAAGACCAATATGATTAATATGATCAGAAAATACAATAATAACTAGACAAAAAAGTTTGTCAAGACAGACTTTAGGTTGGCTTGAGAAAGCCACACCAGAACGTTTGAAAAAGTTTGAAAAGTTTAAAAAGTTTTAAGAAAAAAAAACTTTTAAGTTTGATGGTATTCAGTCTAAAATAGTTTGAATTTTAAATTAGTTTTAAAAGGTTAAAGTTTGAATGTTTTGAAGGCAAAACAGTTTCAGATAGTCTCAGATAGTTACTAGCATGTTTTTAACACTAGCATAATTAGCAAGTTGCTAGCATGTTTCTACCATGATTAGCATGTTGCTAGCATGTCTCTATCATGATTATCAAGTTGCTAGTATGTTTCTAGCATGATTAACAAGTTGTTAGCATGTTGCTAGCATGTTTTAACCTGATTAACAAGATGCTAGCATCTTTCTAACATGATTAACAAGTTGCTAGCATGTTTCTAGCATGATTAGCAGGTGCTAACATGTTTCTAGCACAATTTTAGCATGATTAACAAGTTGCTAGCATGTTTCTAGCATGATTAGCAAATTGCTAGCATGTTTTAGCATGATTAGCATGTCACTAGCATGTTTGTGGCACGATTATATTATGATTAGCAAGTTGCTAGCATGTTTTTACCATGATTAGCAAGTTACTAGCATGATTCTAGCACGATTCATGTTTGTTTCAAGCATTATTAACGATTAGCATGATTAGCATGTTGCTATCAGCATTTTAACAAGTTAACATGATTCTAGTATGATGTTACTAAGATGTTTCAAGCATTAGCATATTACTAACATGTTTCTAGTTATTAACATGTTGCTAACAAGTTTCTAGCATGATTAACATGTTACTAGCATGATTCTAGCACGATTAACAAGTTGTTAGCATGTTTCAAGCATTATTAACAAGTTAATAGCATGTGGCTAGCATGATTAGCATGTTACTAGCATGTTTCAAGCATTATTAACAAGTTAATAGCATGTGGCTAGCATGATTAGCATGTTACTAGCATGTTTCAAGCATTATTAACAAGTTAATAGCATGTTGCTAACATGATTAGCAAGTTATTAACATGTTGCTAACAAGTTTCTAGCATGATTAGCATGTTACTAGCATGATTCTAGCACGATTAACAAGTTATTAACAAGTTGTTAGCATGTTGCTAACAGGTTTCTGGCATGATTCTAGCACAATTAGCAAGTTACTAGCATGTTTCAAGCATTATTAACAAGTTAATAGCATGTGGCTAGCATGATTAGCATGTTACTAGCATAATTCTAGTTGCTAGGCTTGTCTACACAGATAAATAGATTAGAAATATTAGAATGGAAGTTTGAATTGATTAGAAATAGCACATAGAAGGGAAGCTTGATTGAGTCTCAAGGGATTCTGGGAGTTTAAGTGTTGAAGAGTGTTGCTCATTTGAACATTCCGTCAATGTAAGAATATGGGATTTTTATGATTTTTAATCTTTAATTAAAACTATAAGTCTGATTTCTCAAGCCAACCTAACACGAACTCTTCAGAATAAATGGCAAAAAACGCAGGTTATTAAAAAAACTACCTTTTATTAAAATATATTTCCAAAATCATTTCTGTGTTGTCATGAAAAAACAAAAAACAAAAAAACGTGTCATTAAAAAAAACAGAATTTACCCCTATATGTGTGGCATCTAACTTTAGATCGACTCAGATTACTGGCACTGTACAGAAGAGATGCATAGGAACGAGTGTCGGAACTATTGCTTTGATCAGACAGTGATTCATTCAGTGATATTTGGTGTTTCTCCACATGGCAAGCGTTTAAGAAAATGATACGCCTCCCTTTTTATTGTTTTGTTCACCCAAAAATGATTCCGCCGTTTCTGGGTGAACTATTCTTCTACAGCATTTCATTTCTCATGGATATTTTAAAGTGTCATCGGTCGCTCCATTAGACAGCAAACATCTCTACACCGCGTGTGAATCCAGAGAGACGGAGAGTCTGAACCCCAGAGGAATGTGATCCGTCAGTCCGGCCAACTGAGTCACGTACGTGAACTCCTCCAGCTCCTGAAATATAAACAATATATAAACCTCTTCTACGGCAAGTAAACAGGAAAGCACAGAAGGCTCATCGCGATCAGGAAACGCACGGTTTTGCAGCGACTGGAGACGGGGCTTTCTCGATACAGGAGGTAATCGATGCGTCGGCCGATCCAGGGCTGATCGGGCTCGGGATACACCAGAGGAACACCTGCGATGGCCACCGGTGGAGAAATATAGTCCTTACGCAGTTCTTCGGTCTCTAGAGTCCTGCAGAGGAGATTAAAAGACACATTAGATCACAAAAACACTAAAATCTTCATATGAAAATATATGGAAATATCTCACCGCTGCAGGTTGTCTGGTGTCCGTACGTTCTCATCGTAGAGCGTCGGCTGTTCCAACAGGGTTCCTACAAACAAAACCGCCATAGGTTTTGGGGTTTAAATATTTGTATTTGGAATTTCACAAAATGAAATTTTTAATTGTGATTACACTTTAATAATACATGTACAAAAAAATTACAATTATATACAATAAATAAGCAAAAAACAACTGCATCCTAATACTCAAACTAAATTTCAATATATTTTTTTTTAATTAAATCAAATATAATAAATAAATAGGTAAAATAAAAACTATAATACCCAACCTAAATTTTTTAATTAAAATAATTAAATTAAATTAAACATAATAAATAAATAAGTCAAATAAAAACTATAATACCCAACCTAAATTTTAAAATTGAAATAATTAAATAAAAAAATAAAAAATAAAAACTATAATACCCAACCTAAATTTTAAAATTGAAATAAATAAATAAGTCACATAAAAACTATAATACCGAATCTAGATTTTGAAATTGAAATAAATTAAATTAAATATAATAAATAAATAAGTAAAATAAAAACTATAATACCCAACCTAAATTTTAAAATTGAAATAAATAAATAAATAAATAAGTCACATAAAAAAACTATAATACCCAAGCTAAATTTTTTTTTTTTTAATTAAATCAAATATAATAAATAAATAGGTAAAATAAAAACTAGAATACCCAACCTAAATTTTAAAATTGAAATAATTAAATTAAATTAAATATAATAAAAACTATAATACCCAACCTAAATTTTTAAATTGAAATAAATAAATAAGTCACATAAAAACTGTAATACCGAATCTAGATTTTGAAATTGAAATAAATTAAATTAAATATAATAAATAAATAAGTAAAATAAAAACTATAATACCCAACCTAAATTTTAAAATTGAAATAAATAAATAAATAAATAAATAAATAAATAAATAAGTCACATAAAAAACTATAATACCCAAGCTAAATTTCAATATTGAAATAATTAAATTGAATATAATAAATAAAAAAGTAAAATAAAAACTATAATGCCCAACCTAAATTTTAAAATGTAAATAAATAAATCAATCAATAAATAAAAAGTAACTAAGTTAGGTAAATAAAAACTGTAATACCCAACCTAAATTTTAAAACTGAAAAAATTTAATTAAATATAATAAATAAATGAATGTATAAATAAATGAAATGAAAACGAATACCTAACCTAAATTTTAAAATTGATGAAATAAAATAAAATAAATGAAATAAAAACTAATTAGTTTTTACCAATTCTCTGAATCAGTTATAATTTTAATTTTATTTACATTTTTTAGTAATTTTGTTGTGTTTTTGTCATTATATTAATACTATTATTATAAATGTCTTCTATTTTTATTTCAGTTTTAGTTTTGCTTCTTTTAGTACATCAAGTTAAACTAAATTAAAATGAGAAATGTCTTTCCAGTTAAAAAAAAAAAAAAAAATCAGTTAACATATATTTTATTTCAAGTAATGTTTTTTTATGGTTTTAATTTTAGTTTCAGTTTTAGTCAACTATAACACTGCACCCAGCCTAAATGTTCAAACTGAAAAAAGAAAGAAAGAAAGAATTCAACCTCACAATATTAGCTGAGGAACAAAAACAAAAACGTTCCACTCCAAAATGTAGATTTTCTTTCCATAAACTGTACTGTAATACAAATGAGCAGTAATTAAGCGCATTACCGATGACCCAGGGCTTCTCTCTCCCGGCTCCGGCTCTGCAGGGATCCGTATAGTCCTCAAACACACTGTGGCTTTGCTCCAGCCTGTCGTCTGAAAACACACAGACACATGAACATCCTCCGCTAATGAGGCCTGTTTTTCCTTAACGACCTCTGCATAAACACTGATTTTTAATTAAGTTATCTGGTATGTACCAGGAGAGCAGTTGTCAAAGTTAAAGTCGCCACAAAGCACATCAAACATCACCAGCTCATCGTCTCGTCTGGTCACTGCCTGGAACTCATTGATCCATTTGGTCAACATGTTCAGCTGCTCAACACGAATCTCTCCGTCCCCTGATCAACAAACATGCGCATATTAAATAAATAGATAAATGCAATTATTATTATTTGTGCAATCTGTGCATGATTTAAACCGTAAATAATCCCAAAACAATAAAAACAATTCTTGTTGATCACTGAGATACTTGACAATTTAATTGGAATGGATTGGATTACAATAGACATTGTCAAATAAAAACTATAATACCAATCTAAATTTTAAAATTGAAATAATTAAATAAAATTAAATATAATAAATAAACAAGTAAAATAAAAACAATGCCCGACTTAAATTTTTAAATTGGAATAATTAAATTAAATATAATAAACAAATAAATAAATAAATAAATAAATGGTCAAATAAAAACTATAATACCCAACGTAAACTTTTAAATAATTAAATGAAATATAATATAATATAATAAATAAATAAATAAATAGTCAAATAAAAACTATAATACCCAGCCTAAATTTTAAAATTGAAATAATTAAATTAAATATAATAATAAATAAATAATTAAATAAAGTCAAATAAAAACTGTCATTTTAAAATAAAATAATTTAAAATAAAATAGAATGACATGAATGTGAATAAATAAACAGAATTTAAATTTTCCAACTAATCTATTTCTGTAAATGCATCATAACACTTGCCTTCAGGAGCGTGCAGGTGAGTGCAGTTAATATACCCGACCATTTTCTTCTCGTCTTTTCGTAAGCCGATTTCCACCTTGTGAGAAAACAAGTTCATTGTTAGTTTGGTCACTTTCCAAAGCTTCATATAAAACATTCTAGATCACCCAAAAATCATCATTTATTCACCCTCCTCCACTTGTTCCAAAACAAGTTTGAGTTTTGTTCTTCTGCTGAAAAGAAGGTATTGGGGCTTATTGCTTTTATTATAAAATGGATAGTTCCGGTTGATTCTGATTGGTTGAACCACGTTACAAACAAACACCTTTGTTTACATCTGTGTGTTGCTCGGCAACCACTTTGTTGCAACCACAACTGTTTCTGAGGAACTACATTGTTTGGCAGAAGAATAATGTTTTTATTATTATCATTATACTTTATTTGCTCTGTTTTATTTTGTGAAATCTTACTACGTATATGGAATAACTGTTTTATAAAAGCAATAACCGTGGTTTACAATGAATTTATAACCGCTAAGGGAGTCTAAGCTTCGCGTTGTGCCTACCAACGCCCCTCAGCTGTTATAAATTCACTGTAAACCACGGCTTCTTGGGGTTTATTGCTTTATTAAAACATGGACAGTTACGGTGCTTGATTCTGATTGGCTGAGCCACGTTCAAAGCAAACACCTTTGATTACGTCTGTGTTGCTCAGCAACCACTTTGTTGCAACCACAGCCGTTTCCGAGGAACTACATTGTTTGGTGGAAGAATAATGTTTTTATTAATATCATTACACTTTATTTGCTCTGTTTTATTTTGTGAAACGACATATATGAAATAACAGTTTTAAAAAAGCAATAACCCCCGTGAAACCGTGGTTTACAGTGAATTTATAACTGCTAAGAAGGTCTAAACTTCGCGTCGTGCCTAACAATGCTACTTAGCCGTTATAAATTCACTGTAAACCACGGTTTCTTGGGGCTTATTGCTTTATCATAAAACAGATAGTTCCTGTCCTGGATTCTGATTGGTTGAGCTGCGTTTGAAGCTGTTGTAAATTACTCTGCAAACACACACCTTTGTTTACGTCTGTGTGTTGCTCGGCAACCACTTTGTTGCAACCACATCAGTTTCTGAGAAACTGCATTGTTTTAGCGGAAGAATAATGTTTTTATTTATATCATTACACTTTATTTGCTGTTTTATTTTGTGAAACCTTACAACGTATATGGAATAACTGTTTTATAAAAGCAATAAGCCCCAAGAAGCCGTGGTTTACAGTGAATTTATTACAGCTAAGGGGGTCTAAGCTTCGCGTCAAGCCTAACAACGCCCCTTAGCTGTTATAAATTCACTGTAAACTACGGCTTCTTGGGGTTTATTGCTTTATTAAAAAATGGATAGTTACGGTCCTTGATTCTGATTGGTTGAGCCACGTTCAAAGCTGTTGTAAATTACTCTACAAACATACACCTTTGTTTATGATTGTGTTGCTCGGCAACCACTTTGTTGCAACCACAACTGTTTCTGAGGAACTACATTGTTTAGCGGAAGAATAATGTTTTTATTTATATCATTACACTTTATTTGCTGTTTTATTTTGTGAAACCTTACTATGTATATGGAATAACTGTTTTATAAAAGCAATAAGCCCCAAGAAGCCGTGGTTTACAATGAATTTACAACAGCAACTGCCCCTTAGCTGTTTTAAATTCACTGTAAACCACGGCTTCTTGGGGTTTATTGCTTTATTAAAAAAATGAATAGTTACGGTCCTTGATTCTGATTGGCTGAGCCATGTTCAAAACAAACACCTTTGTTTACGTTTGTGTGTTGCTCGGCAACCACTTTGTTGCAACCACAACCGTTTCTGAGGAACTACATTGTTTGGCAGATGAATAATGTTTTTATTTATATGATTACACTTTATTTGCTCTGTTTTATGTTGTGAAACCTTACGACGTATATAGAACGACCGTTTTATAAAAGCAATAAGCCGTGGTTTACAGTGAATTTACAACAGCTAAGGGGGTTTAAGCTTTGTGTCGAGCTTAACAACTTTGCTGCAAAATAGACAAGACGTGAGCACAAAGGTCATACACGTCCGTCTTGCATGTTTATGTTCATTCATGCATGTCGTACCTTTACGGCGAGCAGGCCTTTGGCAGCCAGAGCATCTTCTCCCCGACCATTTGGAAAGCAGTGATACTCAGCCTCCATCACGGGATAGCGACTAGCCAAGAACAAACCGCTGTTAAAAAACTTAAAAGACGAGCACGTTCCAGCAGGTTGACAAGCGTAACCACCGACGTCGTAGAGCACATGTCCGTAGAGCGGACCGAGAGCCCCCGCGAGCTTCAGAGCGGCTCTTTTATCGAAAACCTCCTGGAGACACACGACGTCCACGGAGGACGGAAACAGAGCGGACACTTCCAACGGCACATCTGCGTCCCGTAAGAGCGTCTGAGGTGGATTCTTGTGCTGGTTGGAGTTCTGATTGGAGTTGGGTTTGGGAAGGCCGTCGGTTTCAGGTACATCTTCCGTCTGATTGGCTGCAGAAACATCTACGGATCCATACGAGGACGGTGCCGGTTGTGGGATCAAACTGCTGGACGGAGTAACCGTTCCGCAGCTGCTGGGAGAATCGACGAAGATACGGATGTGAGGGCGCGTGATGCCCTGAACCATGCTTTTACCGATGTACACCGCACGTTTTTGCGTGTGCCCGAGGTTGTTGAAGCGTGCGATGCCGTCGGGAAGCAAGCACAGGTTTCCCGTCAAAAACCCGAAGCTGACTTTCCCCGTCTCTTCCCATCTAGCGTTGCGATTCTCCATGGGAATGATCTGCTCTTGATGGTGGTACGCGAACGGCCGGCGTACGGCCTGCAGCGGAGCCCACAGTATGAACCCTAGCAGGGCGAACGGTGTGGAGATTATGAACAGGATGAAGAAGAGGACGGACCCGAAGACGACCTGAAGCGGGTGGAGGTAGCACTCCATTTCGCGCCGCCACATGCGCTCCAGACTGGTGGAGATGCAGGTGGCCAGAAGACGGTCCAGGAACCAGAAACAAGGGAAGATCAGACCCCATCCTACCGCATGGAGACCTTCCAGAAAGAAATTGGGGAAAGGAGACGCTCTTAAAGACATGCCTCAGCGCCAAACGCCAACCAAAGACACCTTCTCATCTCAGATCCTCCACACAGCCAATGGAGCTCTGCTGATCACAAATAAGGAGAAAAAACTTGTTAGTAAAGCTGCAACTACTTGGTTGGATTGTCTGAACCTGAGTAATTGTTAACTTACACTAAACCCTTAAAAAAAAAAAAATTCTTACTTGAAATATTATCTCATTTTTGTTTAGTTACTAAAATTAGAAGAAAAAAAATGTGAATTAGAACTAAAAATACTTAAATGTAGAATTTCACTAAAACTAAAATAAAAACGAACAAAAAGTGTAGAGACATTTTAAAAATAACTAGATAATAAAAAAAGTTTGTCGAGACAAACTTTGAAGCTGGCTTGAGAAAGCCGGACCAGAAAGTTTGAAAAAGTTTGTAAAAGTTTTAATAGTTTTTAAAAAATGTAGAAGTTGTAAAAGTTTGATGTTTTCAGTCTGAAATAAACTAAAGTAGTTTTAAAGCTTAAACCTTGAATGTTTTGAAGGCAATAGTCTATTAGATAGATAGCATGTTTTTGGCATTATTAACAAGCTACTATCATGTTGGTAACGTGTTTCTAGCATGATTAGCATGTCACTAGCATGTTTTTAGCAAGTTTAGCAAGTTACTAACATGCTGCTAGCATGATTAGCAGGTTACTAGCATGTTTTTAGCATGATTAGCATGTCACTAGCATGTTGTTAGCATGTTTCTAGCATGATTGGCTAGTTACTAGCATGTTTTTAGAATGTTTCTAGCATGATTAATGTCACTAACATGTTTTAACATGATTAGCAAATTACTCCTATGTTGCTAACAAACTTCTAGCATGTTTCTAGCATGATTAGCAAGTTGCTAGCATGTTTCTAGCATGATTAGTATATCACTAGCATGTTTTAACATGATTAGCAAATGGCTACTTAGTTGCTAACATGCTTCTAGCATGTTTTTATTATGATTAACAAGTTACTACTGTTGTTAACATGCTTCTAGCATGATTAGCATGCCACTAGCATGTTGTTAACATGTTTCTGTCACATTTAACAAGTTACTAGCAGGTTTCTAGCAAGATCCGTATGTCACTAGCACATTTTTAACGTGATTAGCAAGTTACTACCATGTTACTAACGTGTTTCTAGCATGATTATTATGTCAGAAGCATGTTGTTAGCATGTTTTTAGCATGATTAGCAAGTTACTACCATGTTTCTAGCATGATCAGCAAGTTGCTGGCATGTTTCTAACATGATTAGTATGTCACTAGCATGTTTTTAGCATGATTAGCATGTCACTATCATGTTGCTAGCATGTTTCTAGCATGATAAGCATGTTGTTAGCATGTCGCTAGCATGTTATTAACATGTTTCTAAATAAAATCTTTTTAAAAAAATCAGCTAGTTGCATTACTCATTTTTGTTAGGTTACTGAAATTTAAATAAAAAAATTAGAACTAGAAGTACTAAAACTTAGAATTCTACCAAAACATATATTAAAAAGATATATTAAAATATTAAAAAATAAATAAATGAGCTAGTTGCAGAGTAAACATTACTGATTTTCGTTCAGTTTAACTTGAAGTGCTAAATTTACTAAAACTTAAACTGAAATATAAATAATCAAAAACTAAATTAACATTTTGAAAAAATTAAAAAACTTAATGTTAGTAAAGTAAAAGACTAAATATTTACTCAATCAAACAGTTAGTGGATTGTATGAACCAGGGTTATTAACTAACATTAAACCCATCCTTTTATTTTCCTTACTTGAAATAAAATAAACACAAAAGCCATTTTTGTTGCTTTAAATATAATAAACACTAACTAAAATATAAAATAATAGATCAAAAACAAACTTATTTTATTTCTGCTAGTTGTCAAGGAAATTTCTCATTTTCATTTAGTCTACTAAAATGATGAAAACTGAAACAAACATGATAAAACAAGCTAATAAAAGTGCAAAAAAACTCAATAAAATTAATACAACTACACAGAATTTAAAAAAACTGATTCAAATTGTTTATAAAATCTATAATAGTGAATCAAAGATGATTAAACAACACTAGTCTGTCTTAAGACAAAGTTCTCAGAGAGTAGCTGCGTCTCTAAATCCATCTCCTTTAAAGCACCAACACAACAAAAAAATCTGAAAAACGATCTAGATCTACCTTTACATAGAGCTTGTCAGTTGGTCGAACGTCTCTGCTCCTTTCATTTCATTCTCAATGCATTAGTTCAGTGAATGGCTTTAGCAAACACAATGACGTCCACGCAGCTTGTTCAACAGGAGAAACATGTTTTCGTCACCTTTGGTTGGAATTCATTTTCACGCATCTACTGGTTTAATCCAAAAAAGTCTATTTGACTTCTCAGCTGGTGATTTTATTTGACCCATTTTATTTGATGTTGTGAACAGTTAAGTTAAATTAAAAATATTGTTGAAATTAAACATAAATTAAAATTAAAAATAAAATATAATTAATAATAATAATAATAATAATAATAATAATGATATATGTTATTGTATTTATGTTGTAAACAATTAAGTTAAATGAAATATATTGTTAAAATTGAAAATATATAAATAAAATAAAATAATAATAATGAAAATAATAATAATAATATATTTTATTTTATTTTATTTTATGTTGTGAACAATTGGGTTAAATTAAATATTGTTGAAACTGAAAATAAAAAAAAATTAAATAATAATGATAATACATTTTATTTCATTCTATTTTATTTATGTTGTGAAGTTAAATGAAATATATTGTTGAAATTGAAAATAAATAAATAATTTAATAATTTAATAATAATAATATTTTATTTTATTTATGTTGTGAACAATTAAGTTAAATGAAATATATTGTTGAAATTGAAAATAAATAAATAATTTAATAATTTAATAATAAAAATGTTATTTTATTTATGTTGAGAACAATTAAGTTAAATGAAATACATTGTTGAAATTGAAAATAAATAAATAATTAAATAATAATATTAATTTATTTTATTTATGTTGTGAACAATTAAGTTAAATGAAATATACTGTTGAAATTGAAAATAAATAAAATAAATAAATAAAATAATAATACTAATTATGATAATAAAATATTTTATTTTATTTATGTTGAGAACAGTTAAGTTAAATGAAATGTATTGTAGAAGTAGAAAATAAATAAATAATTAAATAATAATAATAATAATATTAATTTATTTTATTTATGTTGTGAACAATTAAGTTAAATGAAATGCATTGTTGAAATTGAAAATAAATAAAAAAATTTAATAAATAAAATAATAATAATACTAATTATAATAATAAAATATTTTATTTTATTTATGTTGTAAACAATTAAGTTAGATGAAATATATTGTTGAAATTGAAAATAAAAAATAAATTAATAAAATAATAGTAATAATAATACATTTAGTCAAGACACTCCAGGGGAATTAACTCAAAAATTATCTTATGCCAACCTTTAAGTGATGGAGATTTATCACTAATCCAATTAAGTAAAATATTTTATTTTATTTGTTTTTAAAATTGCTGAAATGAAAAACATATTTACTTTCAAAATTAATTTACTTTAAATTAAAATTTATTTAATTTTAAAATGTATTTTTAGGTGTAAGAAATTACATTTACAATAGCCTACACAAAGCCTAAAAAATGCAAATGTAGATGGAATAACCTAATAGACAGCAATACTAGATTTATAATGATTCATAAATTATTATTTAAAAAAAATAAATAAATGCGTTGTTTACACATTATACATTTTGCTTTTTTAAAAAAAAAATATATACAAAAATGCTTAAAAAAAAAAGAATAAATATATATGTAAATATGTTCTGACAAATATTTTAGCAAATATATATTTTTGGTAATTTTCTAAAATATATTTTTAAAAATATTTTAAATTATTTTTTTCCACATTGGGACCTTGTATCTTATAAAAACAAAAACAAAGCCTCCTCCTGCTCCAAAATTGTGTTTCTTCAATAGCTTTTTAAAAGTCATTGAGTTTCTGAACTCACAAATAACAATTCTGTGAGCAAAACAGGATATTAAGCCATGTTATCTACCAGATAGCAATCAGAGGATCTTAGAGCATTTCCTCCAGCAGCCCTGCTTCACTCCTCAGCCCGATGGCCAGTGTGCACTGCAGATATACTGTAGTGTGTAGTGTGTAGTGTGCTGTTGTGGAGAGATTAGAGGCTTACAGCTCCACTTCATCTGCTGCTAAACCGTACGTACTGGATTAATCCGTAATTGATTTATCGATCGACAGCACTGAAATGATCGAATTCAATAATCAATACACTAATACGATCTAACGCACGCTGACCGATAATGAGATCGGCTGCATGTCAGTGACTGCAGTGCAGGAAACGGGTCGAAACACGACCACAACACGAACTCCACACGTGCGCGGCTGCCGCTGCTGCTGACGTCATCCTGCATCTGCGACAAAGTATCAGATTCTCTCATCACCGCTTGTCATTTTCGCGTCTGAAAAGCCGCGGTCACGTGTCCAGTAAACGGATCCCGGTTAGCAGGGCGGGTAATGGCGCTCGTGAAGTTTACCTGTCGGTGTGTCTGTCACTCACCTGACTGGGTTTTCTGCGCGCGACAGTGTCTGATGTGAAGGCGGGCTGATGTTTTGGTTCATGACGGTCCGGCCGCGTGTCGGACAGCTTTCTGATTCACTGAACGCGGTTCATTCGGTCTCTCTGTCGCTGCTCGCGTCCCTCCAGCGGTTTCGACACGCACACGCACGCATACCGTATAATGGGTCATGCGCGCGCCCGTACACACCCCCGCGCGTGCGTGTGCGCGCCTCTGCAAAGCCGAAACTCACTTTACTACTTCCTGGATGTTTGGAGCCCCGGAGACCCCTGTGCCTGTGAAGCCAGATAAAATGAGCTACTTTTTGGTCAATTTTTATGATAAAAATGCCAAAAAAAAAAACATAAAAAAATAAAGCTTCTAATGTATATTGCTAGCGTTTTGACTTGTTTTTTTGACACTTTGTATTATATAAATATTCATACACAATATATAAAGCCATTGCATTTTAGCAATATATTTGCAAAATTTTTGCACAGTTTGTTGGTGTTTAATAATTTAATAATCCAATATACAGTTTACATTTTCTCAGTATTATTTTAACAGTTGCAAATGAAAGGAGTCAAATACAAATACCTGTTTAAGTTTATAAAATGTAAAGTTTTTTAATGTTTATAAAGTTTTAGATTTATTACAAAAAAAAAAAAAAAGCTTTTTTTAGCTGATGGACTAGCAAATAAACAGGCCTTGAATATATAAAATAAAGTATTATTATTATTATTATTATTATTATGTTGTTGTTGTTGTTGTTGTTGTTGTTGTTTATTTCTTGGACTAGCAACTAAACAAAAATTGTAAAAATCCTAAAAATATAATTCTTTATGTATTTTATTTTACTTTATTTTATTATTTTGGACTAGCAAACAAATTACAGAAAATATTGAAGTTGTATTTATTTATTTATTTATTTATTTATTTATTATTTTGGACTAGCAAGCAAAAATACTGAAAATCTTTAGGATATAATTCATTATTTATTTATTAATTTATTTATTATTTTATTTTATTATATTATCAAACAAACATATAAAAACCCTGAAGATATAATTCATTATTTATTGTATTTTATTTTATTATTTTGGAAAAAAAAATACTGAAAATCTTGAAAAAATAATTATTTATTTATTTATTTATTTTATTTTATTTTTTATTTTTTTTATTTTGGACTAGCGAACACAAATATATACTAAAAAACCTGAAGAGAAATTTTTATTTTATTTTATTTTATTTTATTTTATTTGTATTATTTTGGACTAGCAAACAAAAATACAGAAAATCTTGAAGATATAATTCATTCATTCATTCATTCATTATTTATTTATTTATTTATTTATTTATTTTGGATTAGCAATATTGAAAATCTTGAAGATATAATTCATTATTTTTTATTTTATTATTTTGGACTAGCAAACAAATATATAGAAAATCCTGAAGATATACTTCATTTTTTATTTATTTTATTTTATTTTATTTCATTTTATTTTATTTTATTTTATTTCATTTTATTATTTCGAACTAGCAAAAAAATATTGCAAATTTTGAAGATATAATTCATTATTTATTTTATTTTATTTCATTATTTTGTACTAGCAAACAAGAATACTGCAAATCTTGAAGCTATATTTCATTATTTAATTTTATTTAATTTTATTTTAGACTAGCAAAAAAAATCTTAATTCTTACTTTGAGTAGTTTATGAATATATAAATGATATCAGTGAAATGTTACTCTTAGAATTTTCTCTCATTCACTCCAGACTCAGTGTGATCTTGTGTTTCTGTGTGCTTTATTTCTCTACCAGAGGAACAGCGGACGCCCGTCCCGTCGTGCCATGAAGCACAGACAGTCGAGCAGCAGCAGCAGATCCTTCATCAGTCGGGACGGAGCCGTGTCCACAACCACCCTGCGCAGGACGATCGGATCGCTGTAGGCCGGATCCAGCGCGTCTGGAGGCTCCTTCAGGATGCCGAAGGCGTTGACGACGAGTTCGCTGAAGGCGGGATGAAGACTCGTGCTGTAGCCCAGCACATGAAGCCCGTCCATGATCCTGTACAATTCATCCACCGTCCCGCTCAGAGGATGAACACACACCTGCGGATTCACATACAGTCAACAACCACACTGTTTGCATTCACAGGACAAAATTTGCTATCAACAGATTATTTATAGCTGCTTCTGCATATTAAACCACATGTTTTACAACTGCTGACATGCAACACTAAATAGAGCTCATGAATTATTTATTTAGAATATTTGAATATTTAAATATTTCATTTTCCATTTTCATTTTGGTTAAAGCTTTGGTCATTTTTTAAAAATAAAAAACTACATTTTCTATATAGTTTTTATTTATTTTAACTGAGAAAAAAAAAAAAACATTTTTATTTTCCAATTCGCTGTCATGCAATAATAAATAATTGATTTATTTATTAAATATTTGAACGTGAATATTTTTATTTATATTTTCCATTTCCATTTTAACTTGACAGTTTTAGTAATTGTTTGTGGATTTTTTAATTAGTTTTATTTAGTTATTTGTTTGTTTACTAAAAACAACTACATGTTCTGTATAGTTTTTATTTATTTTAAATGAGAAAAATATATTTTCCAATTGCTGGCATGCAACACTAAATATATAGTTTATGTAATATTTATTTAGAATATTTTAATATTTAAATGTTTTATTTTCCATTTTTATTTTAGTGAAGGTTTTAGCAATTTTGTTGTGTAATTTTATTCATTTTTATTACTTTTTAAAATATAAAAACTACATTTTATATATAGTTTTTTATTCAGTTTAACTGAGAAAAATTTGCTGGCATGCAACAGTAAATAATTTGTTAATTTATTTATTTGATTTAGTTTGATTTTTTAAATTATTAAATTGTTTGAATTTTAATTATTTGAATATTTTGTTTACATTTTCCATCTCCATTTTAGTTTTAGTATTTTTAACAGATTGTTTTATTAGTTTTATATTTTTATATATTTTTTCTCGGTTAAAATGAATTAAAACTATATAGAAATGTATGTAATTTAGTTAATTTATTTATTTTTTAAATATTTAATTATTTGAAAATTTTATATATATTTTCCATTTCCATTTTAATTTTACAGTTTTAGTAATTTTTTACAGGTATTTAAATCAGTTTTATTTAGTTGTTTGTTTGTTTATTTAAAAAAAAAAACCCTACATTTTCTATATAGTTTTTATTAATTTTATTTTATTATTGCTGGCATGCAATACTAAATAAATTGCTCATATAATATTTTGTTATTTTTGTTATTTTTTAAAATTATTGAAAAAAAAATAACTATTAAATATTTTATTTAATTTTCCAATTTCCATTTTAATTTTACACTTTTAGTATTTTTAGTATTTTTACAGATTTTTTTTAGTTTTATTTAGTTATTTTTATATGCTTATAAAAAAACCCTACATTTTCTATATAGTTTTTATTATTTTTATTTTACAATTGCTGGCATGCAAAACTAAATAAACGGTTCATGTAATATTTTTATTTTTTTTTTTGTTATTTTTATATTTGTGTTATTTTACTACACCGAGTTAAATGAAAATGAGAAATGTTGCTTTGGCTAAAATAAAAAATAAAAAAATATTAAAAAAATTTATTATTATTATTATTTATTTATTTTTTTACATTTTTTAAATATTTAAATATTATACAATTTTCTTTTTTATTTTAGTTAATGTTTTTTGTTGTTTTTGTTGTCATTTTTATTACAAAAAATGTCATCGCCACAACACTAAATAAATAATCCATGCCTGTCTGTCCTATAAATATTCTAATAAATATTGTGGGAAAGATAATTTCTTATCACCTGCTGGATTTTGTCCAGGATGTTCTGCACGGTGAATCCGTAGAGTCGGGATTGTTCCTGGAAAACATGCGAGAGGATTCGACGGTCCAGCTGGAAGGCGATTTCACCCAGTAACCTGCTCGGATCTGCGGGAATTAAACAGATTAACCATCAGGACACCAGAACCAGGTTCAAATTCAGATATTTTTGTTAGTAAGTTTTATAGACAAATGTAAACTGCATCCATGCATGGATTTATTTACCTTTTAATAAAAATAAAATAAAAGTTACAATGTTTTTTTGAGTTGGAGCTGACAGCAACACATCATCTCTTTATTATTATTCCACCATGTAAAATAGTCAGAACAGCATTCCATTTTAATTTTACAGTTTTATTTTTTTTTTTACAGATTTTTTTTTCGTTTTATTGAGATATTTCTTATTTGTGGCATGCAACACTAAATAAATGGTTCATATAATATATTTTTTATATTTTTTAAATTATTTTTAAAATTATATTTTTTTATATTTCCATTTCCATTTAATTTAATATTTAAATTAATATTTTATTTCAAGTAATGAAATAAAATGTTTTAGTTGACTATAACAACCTGGTGTGAATGAAGGATTCACACACCTCTCATTCCCTGCTGTCTGAAGGAGCAGACGGGCGGCTCATCGTTATTAAATGTCGATGGCGGTGATGTTAAAGCGTCCGTGTGCAGCAGGTTGAGACGTGAAGACGTCTTATGAGGTCTTTTCAACAGCTCATCTCTGAATCTGCTCTCATCCACACTGTCCTTCCACTCAATATCTGATCTCCTGCCTGAACAACAGTCACAGCATTTACAGTAAACATTATCGAAAATAATGAATTTAAAGTTAACATATAGATTAAAATATGTGCATTTATAAAAGATGCCATGCATATATCTGCTTTCTACTCACAACCTTTATATTTACTGTACATATGAACACTTACCATTTTTTCCACATAAAAAACTTAACAAATAAAAGAAAAAAAAATCAAATTAATTATTTTAATTTATTTCTTTAATTCATTATTTTAATTTAAATTATTTAATTCATTTTCTAATTAAAAAATATATTTAAAATTATTAAAATAAATAAATAATTTAAATAATAAAATAAATTAATTATATTTTATTATTTATTTTAAAAATATGTATTTATTTTTATTCAGTAAACACATTATTAAAACAAATCATTTAAAAATAGAAACACTTACTAAACTGTATTCAATTATAATGTAACAAATAATTTTTAAAATGTATAAAAAAAAATTAGTGTATTCAAAAAGTTAAATTATAATGTAAAATAAATAACTTATTAAATATTATTAAAATTTATTAAAATGTATTTTAAGAAAATAAAAAATAAAAAATACAATTATTTTAATTTATTTTTAAATCACGTTAAATGTAAATGTATACATTTTTAATCATTTGTTATAAAATATAAAATATTAAATATATAACTTATTAAATATTATTAAAATTTATTAAAATGTATTTTAAGAAAATAAAAAATACAATTATTTTAATTTATTTTTAAATCACATGTTAAATGTAAATGTATACATTTTTAATCATTTGTTATAAAATATAAAATATTAAATGTATTTAAAAATCAAATATATTTAAATTTAAGAAATTAAAAAATCTTAATAATAAATCAAATAAATCAATTACATTTTATTATTTATTAAAGAAAAACAACAAAAAACATTCCACATTAAATATAAAATTATTAATGTAAAAATATTATGTATTCAATAAACACATTTTTTTATATATTGAAATATTAATATTAAAGTGTGATATTAAAGTGTATTCAATTACAATGTAACATATAAATTGTAAAAATTATTAAAAAATTATTTAATTATAGCTTATTTAAACAAGTTAAAATATAATGTAAAATAAATAACTTATTAAATGTTATTAAAATGTATTTTAAAAAATTAAAAAAAGAATATTTGTAAATCACATATTAAATGTAATTGTATACATTTTTTTATAATTTGTTAAATAATAAAAATATATATATAAATATATTTACATTTATGTTTAAACATTAAAAAAATAAATCAAATAAATCAATTTTATTTTCTATTAAAAAAAAACAAAAACACATCTTAAATATAAAACTATAAATGTAAAATATTATGTATTCAATAAACACATTTCTCTTTATATTATTAAAACAAATAATTTTAAAATAAAAACACTAAAATGTATTAAATTATTTAAATTTATTAAAAAAATTACATTTTATTACTTATTTTAAAATTATGTATTTTTATTCAATAAACTTTTTTCTTTATATTATATATATTGTTTTTATATTATTAAAGAAATAATTGTAAATTAAAAACACTTACTAAAGTGTATTCAATTATAATGTAACAAATAAATAAAAAAATAAAAAAATATTTTAAAAAATTATTTATTTTTTAATCATTTTTAAATCACATATTAAATGTAAATGTATATTTTTTTATCATTTGTTAAAATATATATATATAAAAAAATATATAAATATATTTACATTCTTTATAAAAAAATTAAATATATGTACATTTTTTTGTAAAAATTTATAATAAAACAATAATAAATCAAATAAACTTATTATTATTATTTTTTATTTAAAAAAATAAATAAATAAAATACTTCACATAATATTAAATATAAAAATCTAAATGTAAAATATTAAATTTGTATTTAAAACACACATTTTTCTGTGGTCATACAGTTTCAGAAAAATCTTACCTGAATGACTCATCAGACCATCGGTTGATGTAAAACTGTTTGCGTCAGTGTTTTCTTCACCATCCAAATGTGACATTTTCAGCTCTTTCAATTCACGCCACAGTTTGTGGTGATTTTCCTCACTCATTTTCCTCTGATTCACCGATCAATCACAAATGATTCGACTTGTGTCTCTGATAAAAGCACAAGAATCAGAATCAGATGTGACTGTGATGTCATCAGTGGAACTCGAATGTAAACCAAAAAATTCCAAAACAAAGAATCTGTTGATATAAATGTTTTTATTCCCTTCTTAAAACTAAAACAGAATGCATAAAACGAAGGATGGAGAACATAAACATAGTATAAGATAAATCAGTGTATTTGCTCTTGATTGTATTAATACAAATGAGTACAAGAGCAGAGACTAGAGTTTCACAGGAAGTACAAACGCTTTCATTGTCTCTGCATATAAAAGAGGAAACGAGACGGCGTCGTAACACAGAAGTAAATGACACGCTTCGTCTGGAAGTGCTCTTGTGTTCCCGTGTTTGTTTCTCCAGCGCTGGACTTTCAGCCACGGCTTCTTCCGAAGATGCGCAGAATGTATAAGAAGATGTGAATGATGTCCAGATACAGGTTGAGAGCGGCAAACACGTATTCCTCGGGATTTAGGGAAAGATTCTTGTTCCCGAGAAGCAGCTGCGTGTCCACGGCCAAGAACTGCAACACACATACGAGTCCAAATGAAGCGTTTACTTACAACAGGGATTTATACATGAGATTTGAAGTCTTTTTCATCATTTTCACGGTTCTTTGACACATGCAGGTATATACATAGAATATTTCATCTTTTTAGCAAGTGTTTTTATCATTTATTTTCATTATAAATATTATTATTATTATTATTATTATTAATTAAATGTATTTATTTTAAATTACAATTTTTAGTAAGTGTTTTAAATTTTTTTTTTACAATTATAATTTAACACATTTTTGTGTTTTTTTTTAATATAATAATTTATTTTAAAAATATATTATTTATTTATTTTGTTCTATAACTGAATATATTTTAGTGTTTTTATTTATTTTAATAATTAATTATTTTTACACTAAATTAATTACATATTAGTAACTTTTTACCTTCGCCAGGTAGGTAAAGATGTTTGCACACTGGAAAATGTTTATTAATTTAAATGAATTTATATTTTATTTATTAATTAAATTAATTATTTAGTTTACATCACAATTGTATATTTTATGTTCAAATGTAACATTTTTTTTATTTAAAATTATAATTTTACACATTTTCTTAAAAAAATTAAATCTTTTTTTACACTATAATTGAATATATTTTTAGTGTTTTTATTTGGATTTTTTTATTTTAACAATTAATTATTTTATAACTAATAATTAATACATTTTAGTAACTTTTTACTTAGTAGCTAAAGTTGTTTGCACACTGAAAAAAGTTTATTAATTTAAATAAATTAATAATATATTAATTTAGTTTACATTACAATGTCATATGTTTGTAGTAAGCATTTTTATTTTTAATTTTGTTTTATTTAAAATGATAATTTAACACATTTTAGAGTGTTTTATTTTTTTTATTTACATTTTAGAAACTTTTACTTTGCCAGAGAGCTAAAGTTATTTAAATTTAAATAAATTTAAAATAATATATTATGTATTTATTAAATTATTATTTTTTTAAATTACAATTTCATACATTTGTAGAAAGTGTTTCTTTATTTTAACAAAATTATTTATTTATTTTATTATCAGACCTAAAAAGATCTATAAAAAATATATTTTATTTTCACATGCAAAAACTTTTAAGTAACTGAGTAACTTTAACTAAAATTACTTGTTTTAATGAAATAAAACATTTGAAATAAACAAAAATCTAACACATTTTTAGGAAGTGTTTTATGTTGATCGTTTTTACTTTTTACATTTTTTTATATTATTTTTAAAAATAAATTATTTATTCTATTATTTAGCTATCAAATATATATCTTGTATTTTTCATATGCAAAAACTTCTGAGTAACTTTGAATAACTCTAAAATGATTTGTTTTAATGAAATAAATAATTTTTAAAAGATAATAAATAATTTATTTTTCACAAAATGTAACATTGTAGTGTTTTGTAATTTTTTTATTTCAATAATAAATCATTTATTTTACACTATAATATATATATATATATATATATATATAAAACATATATATTTATATATATATATGCACTATAATGCTATCTTTTTTGTTTTTATTTTAAAATGATTTATTTTAACAAAAATTATTTATTTATTTTATTATCAGACCTAAAAAGGTCTATCAATAATATATATTTTATTTTCGCATGCAAAAACTTTTAAGTAACTGAGTAACTTTAACCAAAATGATTTGTTTTTATGTTGATTGTTTTTACTTATTTTAAAAATAAATAAAATAATTTATTTTACACTATAATTAACTACACTGTAAATAATGTTAGTAATTTTAAATAATTTAAATAATAATAAATGTTTATTTTACGTAATTAAGTACAATAATTACAATCTGTTTTTTACATGATTGTTTACGAATTTTAATTTGTAAATGAAATTGTAAATTTTTGATCATTGTTTTATTTATTTTTTAGATTATGATTTAATACGTTATGTCGGGTGTTTTTAATGTGATCTCTAGTGACTTACGCAGGTGAAGAGCAGCGCGCCAAACGTCGAGTAGATGAGATCCAAAATCCTGTTGTACATGAAGATGCAAAGGAACCCAAAGAACAACAGGACGATGAAACACACGAACAGCACGCCGTAACAGGAAGTGAAGTCATACTTGGTCTGTGATTGGACAGGAAACAGATTTACAACTCTGATCGCAGTGCACAAAAGTGTCAGGTTATGAAACAGAAAGACGAGCGCTGACCTGCAGAGAGAAGACGATCACCGTAAAGCAGACCAGCACTGTAATGCCGATGGCCATCATCACGATATCGGTGTCGTAGAAGCTGGAAATCACACCCACCATGTAGGACATCGCCAGCGTCAGGATGCTCTGAGACGCAAGAAAACACTCGTTACGATGCCTGAACGAAGAACTTGCATCTGTTTTACAGTTATCAGAGACTCACCAATGAAACGAGGTTCCACGGATGCTTCCTGCGAAACTCTCCGCAGCACAAGATCACTAGGTAGGGCACTAGAAACACTACGTAGCCCACCCAGTAGGTCCAGACGTTCTGCGTCACGAATAGTTTAACGTGAGGCTCGAAAGTGAAGACGGCCACAAAGCCGCAGGTCACAGCCAGCTGAAGACTCAGAACCGCAAAAACCTGCAAAACACAAATAAAACCACATGAAAACTCACCACTGCGTCTCAAATCAGAGAAATAAAATAAACAATAATTGAAAAAAAAAAAAAAAAAAAAATATATATATATATATATATATATATATATATATAATTTAATAATAAAAAATATATTATTAATTATTTAGTTTCATATTTTATCACAATTTCATATTTTATGTTAATCATTTTTTTTATATAAAATTATAATTTTACACATTTTAGTGTTTTCTTACAAAAAATATTTTTTACACTATAATTGAATATATTTTTTGTGTTTTTGTTTGGAATTTTGCAATTAATTATTTTCTACCTAATAATTAATACATTTTAGTACATTTTACTTCATCAGGTAGCTAAAGTTGTTCGCACACTGCAAAAAAGTTTAGTAATTTAAATAAATACATAATATATTATTTATTAATTCAGTTAATTATTTAGTTTACATTAAATTAATGTAATGAATCAAATCAGAGAAATAAAATAAACAATAACTGAAAGTATATATATATATATATATATATATATATATATATACAAATAACTTTTTTAAAATAATTAAAACTGAAATTAAAAAAAAACTTTACAGACAACAAATAAAATGATAAAAAAATGACTAAACATACTAAAACGTTAACTAAAATTACAAACATAAAAATAAAAATAATTCAAACATTTCTTGTTTGCATTTTATTTCACTTGAAGTAGTGACTAAAACCGAAATAAAAATAATGAAAACTATACAAACCTATTAACAAAAATAATACAATGACAAATGAAATATAAAAAATAATTCCAACATTCTCATTTTTATATAGATGAACTCAATGTACTAAAAAGAACTACAAATAAAATGTCTTATATAAAAACTTTAATTAAAGTTAAAATTAAAAATATTAAAAATAAAAGAAAAAAAATAATGATATTAAAAACAAAATAAAAATGACAACAAAATTGCTAAAACTTTAGCCAAAATTAAAATAAAAAATGTAAAAATATAAACTAATTTCTCATTTTTATTTAGATTAATTCAATGTACTAAAAAGAACTACAAATAAAATGTAATTTTTTTTTTTCTATTACATTTAAAACTAATGAAATTGTAAAAACAAACAAACAAAATCACTAAAACTTCAACTAAAGTTAAAATTAAAAATAAAAAAATAAAAACAAATTGAAACTTTTCTCATTTTTATTTAGTTTAACTTGATGTGACAAACTAAAAGAAAAAAATAAAGATATAAAAATAAAATAAAAATGACAACAAAATTGCTAAAACTTTAGCCAAAGTTAAAATGACAAATTAAAAATAAAAACTAATTCCAACATTTCTCATTTTTATTAAGATTAATTCAATGTACTAAAAAGAACTACAAATAAAATGTAAATATTTTTTTAAATGTCTATTACATTTGAAACCAATGAAATTGCCAAAAAAACAAAATCACTAAAACTTAAACTAAAGTTAAAATTAAAAATCTAAAAAATAAAAACAAATTATACCTTTTCTCATTTTTATTTATTTGTGACAAACTAAAATATAAAAATAAATATATTAAAATAAAAATAAAAATGACAACAAAATTGCTAAAACTTTAGATTAAATTAAAATGAAAAAATGTAAAAATATAAACTAATTAAAACATTTCTCAATAACAAAATTAATTTAATAAATAAAGACTTTAAAAAACTGCTAAAAACTATAACAACAGAACAAAATTACTAAACCTTTTGCTAAAAACCTTTTGCTAAAAAGGTTTAATTTAAAATTTGATTATATTTTAATTTAACTGATGTACTAAAATGACTAAAAAATGAAAATTAAATGAATAAAAAAAAAATAGTGACATTTAAAGAACAAAACTAATAAAAATTACAAAAACTATAAAAATAAAAAACATTTTTCTTTTAATTTAACTAATGTACTAAAATAACTAAAAATTAATAAAACCTATCGAGATATATTAGAAAAAAATAAAAATGACAAAAACACCCTAAGAAATACTAATATTAACAAAAATTAAGAACAAAAACTAATAAAAATGACAAAACAATAAAAAGTCAAATTAAAATAAAAAATATATAAAAACAAACTCTAATTAAAACATTTCTCATTTTCATTTAGATTAACTCAATGTACCAAAAACAACTAAAATTAAAACAGAAATAAAAAAAATTCATAAAAACTATAAAGACACATTTAAAAAACACATTTCATTTAGTTCATTTCATTTTTAACTTGACACAGAAATGATAAAATAAAATAAAATAAAAAAATAAAAACTAACAATAAAAATGACAACAACAAAATTGCTAAAACTTAAAAAAAAAAAAAAAGAAAAATATAAACTAATTTAAACATTTCTCAAAATCAAAATTAATACAAAAATAAAAAAAATAAAAATGACAAAGCCACCAAAATGACTAAAACTTTAACTAAAATAAAAACTAACTGAAAATATGTGAACATGATGCTTTCTGATGAACTTGACTCAGTTGAATGTTTTATTGTTCTTGTAATGAAGGTTTGTTCTGTGTCAGTGTTTACCTTGCGGATGAAGAGTCTTCTGACGGCTTGATTATCGAGCCCAGAGCTGATGAACTGTTCGGTGTCATAGTCTGGAGGAGGATCCTGTCCCGGCTCACTCATCGCCACTGCTGTCACCAAACAGAACTTACTTCAGACTTTATGAACAAAGAGTGACGCGTACGTGAGGTTAAATGTCGTACCGTATGGATGCGGTTGTTCGTACGGTCCGCTGCTGTATGTCCCTGCCACATACGGAGCCGCTGGAGGATACGGGTACGGTGGACATCCAGAGCCTTCCTGGCCGTACATGGGATTCCCGAAAGCGGCGGGTGGAGGATACGCCGGTCCGACGGGTATGACGACGGGAACGCCGGCCTCCGGACCGCCGTAAGGAACACTGGCGTCATAAGACGGAGGCATCATGAAACCCGGCGGCGCCGGCTGATCCACACCGGAGACAGGAGGAGGGTTTTCAAAACGAGTGTAGCCGCTTTTGTTTTGTGCCATGACTGGATCTCAGTTCTGAAAAAAAAATTAAAAATTATCAAAAATTAATGTTTTTTAATTGTGCATTCCAATTCATCTCAATCTGTTGGGTTACTTTGATTTGAAGTAAAAAATAGCTATAATAACTAATTAACACAGCTAACTAACACAACAAATAATAATAAAATAATATAACATACATATAACAATATAAACATGATTTTTGGAATTTGTAATTTTATATATATATATATATATATATCTATATAACAAAACTAATAATTATACAGTAGTCAACATAACTTAAGTGTAATAAATAGTAAAGCATATAAGCATATATATATATATATATATATATATATATATAAACAATATAATAAATATAAATGCATATTAAATATAAATCAAAAATAATTAAAAAAAAAATCTATAAATAAATAACATACAATATAAACATATATAAACTTACATAAAACAATGAATATATATTAAAAATCATATTTAAAAATGGACTTGTGATATCATTTCACAATATTAATGTTTTTACTGTAATAAATAGTTATATATACATAATATATACATTTATATATACACATATTATAAATAATTATATATATACATAATAAACAATATAATAAATATAAATATATAAAAAAATATGAAAATATATAAATATAAATAGAAAATAAAAAGAAACATAATGAAAATATAATAAAAATAGTATTAAAAAATAATTATACAGTAGTCAACATTCAACAATCAACAATTTGACTTGTAATATTTCACAATATTACTGTTTTTCTGTTTTAACTCATTTTATCTCATTTCATCTATCTATCTATACATATATATATATAACGTATAATAAATAGTAAATTATATATAATAAACAATATATAAAAGCATAATAAATAAATATAATAAATAAATAAATATATTATATTATATATATAATAAATATAGTACATAAATAAATATATATAGTGTGGTATCTATATATTTAATAACATACAGTGAACTCTGATGATGATTAAAATGATGATAAAATAAAAATAAAATAAATAAAGAAAAACAGAAACAATTAAAAAATTATATTTAAAAAAACAATTATATATTCATAAATAAATTTGACTTGTAATAATTGATGTTTTTACAGTTGTGTATATATATATATACACACACACATATATATATATGTATATAAACGTAAGTAAAATAAATAGTAATTTTTATATATATATATATATATAATAAACTATATAATAAATATAAATACATAATAAATATACATAAAATATAGTAAATAATAATAAAATACATAAATAAAATAAAATACAATATAAAGAAAAATAAATAGAAACATCATGAAAATATAATAAAAATCATATTAAAAAAAGTAATTATACAGTAGTCAATAATTTGCAATATATTCATACAGAAAATTTGACTTGTAATAATCACAATATTACTGTTTTTACTATTTTATTTTAGATATATATTAGATTAGATTAGATTCAGCTTTATTGTCATTACACATGTACAAGTACAAGGCAACGAAATGCAGTTCAGGTCTAACCAGGAGTGCAATAAGCAGGAAGTGCAGGATAAAGGTATAAGTTATAAGTGCACTTAAAAGGGATATGTGCAGTGAGAGACTATGGGTGATATTTACAGATGGATATACTGTGAGCATAATATACAGATTGCTAGTAACTATAATCAGAGATTTACAAATAGATGAACAATATATAAAAGCTGCTATTAACTGTAATCAGGAATTTGCAGATAGATATGAACATAATGTACAGGTTGCTATTTTCTATAAACAGGAATTTACAAATAGACATGTACAGATATATGTAAGATATATATACACTATCGTTCAAAAGTTTGGAGTCAGTACATTTTTATTGTTTCTTTTTTTTTTTTTTTTTTTAAAGAAATTAACACTTTTATTCACCAAGGATGTATTAAGTTAATAATTAAAAGTTTATTAAAAGTTAATAATAAATAATTTACATTGTTATAAAATATTTATATTTTGAATAAACACTGTACTTTTTAAACTTGTTATTCATGAAAGAATCCTGAAAAAAAAATCACAGGTTCCAAAAAATATTTGGCAGCACAACTGTTGATATTATCCAACATTGATCATTCTAATAATAAATCCGCATATTAGAATGATTTCTGAAGGATCATGTGAAACTTAAGACTGGAGTAACAGCTGATAAAAATTCAGCTTTTCATCACAGGAATAAATTCTATGTAAAGTATGTTAAAATAAAAAACATTATTTTATATTGTAAAAACAATTTACAATTTAAAAAAAAAAATTTGCAATATTACTGTTTTTTTTCTATATTTTTAATCAAATAAATGCAGCCTTGATGAGCATAAGAGACTTCTTTAAAGACTGTTACAAGTCTTACTGACCCCGAACTTTTGAACGGTGGTGTATATATATACAGCGATAGAAGTTCACCAGGATGGCTGAGGACAGCTGGTTCTTCTTAAGTGTTCTCAAGAAGAAGAGGCACTGGCGAGCCTTCTTGACCAGGCTAGAGGTGTTGGTGGTCCAGGATAGGTCCTCCAAAATGTGGGTTCCCAAGAACTGGAAGGATGAGACGTGAGATCCCGTTGATGTGAATGGGTTCATGTGAACCTCTTCTTGGTCTTAGTGGTGTTAAGGAGCAGATTACTGTCTGTGCACCAAGTGGCCAGGTGCTTGATCTCCTCCCTGTAGGCAGTCTCATGGTTGTTGCTGATGAGACCGATCACCGTAGTATCGTCTGCAAACTTGATGATGGTGTTAGGTCCATGCACAGGCCTGCAGTCTGGTGAAGAGGGAGGAAAGGAAGGGGCTCAGCACACAGCCCTGTGGTACACCAGTGTTGAGCGTGATGGTAGTGGAGCAGATGTGGCCTGACCTAATATGCTGAGGTCTGCTGGTCAGAAAGTCCATAATCCAGTTACAGAGTGAGGTGTTAATGTCCAGGTCTCTGAGTTTGGTGATTAACTTTGAATGCTGAGCTAAAGTCAACAAACAGCATTCGTGCATAGGTGTTTGTACTGTCCAGGTGTGTGAGTGCAGAGTGCAGCGCTATGGAGACTGCGTCCTCTGTACTCCTATTGCCACGGTAGGCAAACTGGTGTGGGTCCAGTGAGGACTGAAGAGACTCCTTTAGGTGTTCAGGACCAACTGCTCAAAGCACTTCATAATGATGGGTGTGAGTGCTACAGGGCGGTAGTCATTCAGGCATGTTGGGCTAGAGTGTTTCGGCACTGGCACAACTGAAGTAGATTTAAAGCATGCTGGTACAGCTGCTTGGGAAGGGACATATTAAAAATGTCTGTGAATACTCCAGCGAGCTGCTCTGCACATGCCCTCAGTACGTGCCCAGGGATACCGTCTGGTCCAGCAGCCTTGCGCGTGTTGATCCGATATATGTACAGTGGGTACGGAAAGTATTCAGACCACCTTACATTTTTCACTCTTTGTTATATTGCAGCCATTTGCTAAAATCATTTAAGTTCATTTTGTTTTCCTCATTAATGTACACACAGCACCCCATATTGACAGAAAAACACAGAATTGTTGACATTTTTGCAGATTTATTAAAAAAGAAAAACTGAAATATCACATGGTCCTAAATATTCAGACCCTTTGCTGTGACACTCATATATTTAACTCAGGTGCTGTCCATTTCTTCTGATCATCCTTGAGATGGTTCTACAGCTTCATTTGAGTCCAGCTGTGTTTGATTATACTGACTGGACTTGATTAGGAAAGCCACACACCTGTCTATATAAGACCTTACAGCTCACAGTGCATGTCAGAGCAAATGAGAATCATGAGGTCAAAGGAACTGCCTGAAGAGCTCAGAGACAGAATTGTGGCAAGGCACAGATCTGGCCAAGGTTACAAAAAAATTTCTGCTGCACTTAAGGTTCCTAAGAGCACAGTGGCCTCCATAATCCTTAAATGAAAGACGTTTGGGACGACCAGAAGCCTTCCTAGAGCTGGCCGTCCGGCCAAACTGAGCTATCGGGGGAGAAGAGCCTTGGTGAGAGAGGTAAAGAAGAACCCAAAGATCACTGTGGCTGAGCTCCAGAGATGCAGTCGGGAGATGGGAGAAAATTGTAGAAAGTCAAGCATCACTGCAGCCCTCCACCAGTCGGGGCTTTAGGGCTGAGTGGCCCGACGGAAGCCTCTCCTCAGTGCAAGACACATGAAAAACACCTGAAGGACTCCAAGATGGTGAGAAATAAGATTCTCTGGTCTGATGAGACCAAGATAGAACTTTTTGGCCTTAATTCTAAGCGATATGTGTGGAGAAAACCAGGCACTGCTCATCACCTGTCCAATACAGTCCCAAGAGTGAAGCATGGTGGTGGCAGCATCATGCTGTGGGGGTGTTTTTCAGCTGCAGGGACAGCATGACTGGTTGCAATCGAGGGAAAGATGAATGCGGCCAAGTACAGGGATATCCTGGACGAAAACCTTCTCCAGAGTGCTCAGGACCTCAGACTGGGCCGAAGATTTACCTTCCAACAAGACAATGACCCTAAGCACACAGCTAAAATAACGAAGGAGTGGCTTCACAACAACTCCGTGACTGTTCTTGAATGGCCCAGCCAGAGCCCTGACTTAAACCCAATTGAGCATCTCTGGAGAGACCTAAAAATGTCTGTCCACCAACGTTTACCATCCAACCTGACAGAACTGGAGAGGATCTGCAAGGAGGAATGGCAGAGGATCCCCAAATCCAGGTGTGAAAAACTTGTTGCATCTTTCCCAAAAAGACTCATGGCTGTATTAGATCAAAAGGTGCTTCTACTAAATACTGAGCAAAGGGTCTGAATACTTAGGACCATGTGACATTTCAGTTTTTCTTTTTAATAAATCTGCAAAAATGTCAACAATTCTGTGTTTTTCTGTCAATATGGGGTGCTGTGTGTACATTAATGAGGAAAAAAAAATGAACTTAAATGATTTTAGCAAATGGCTGCAATATAACAAAGAGTGAAACATTTAAGGGGGTCTGAATACTTTCCGTACCCACTGTATATAAACAATATAATAAATATAAATACATATTAAATATAAATAAACAATAAGTAAATAAAAAATATATAAATAAATAACATACAATATAAACATATATACAATTAAATAGAAACAATGAATATATAATAAAATCATATTTTAAAAAATTACTTGTGATATCATTTCACAATATTAATGTTTCTACTGTAATAAATAGTTATTTATATATACATAATATATACATTTATATATACACATATTATAAATAACAATTATATATACATAATAAACAATATAATAAATTTAAATATATAAAAAATATAAATTAAAATATATAAACATGAATAAAAAATAAAAAGAAACATAATGAAAATATAATAAAAATCGTTTAAAAAAATAATTATACAGTAGTCAACATTCAACAATCAACAATCTGACTTGTAATATTTCACAATATTACTGTTTTTTCTGTTTTAACTCATTTTATCTATCTATCTATCTATCTATCTATAAAGTATAATAAATAGTAAATTATATATAATAAACAAAATATAAAAGCATAATAAATAAATAAATATATTATATTATATATAATAAATATAGTACATAAGTAAATATATATAGTGGGGTATCTATATATTTAATAACATAAATTGTCAACAATTATATAAATAAATAAATTTGACTTGTAATAATTGATGTTTTTATATATATATATATATATATATATATATATAATAAATTATATAATGAAAATAAATACATAATAAATATACATAAAATATAGTAAATAATAATAAAATAAATAAAATAAAATACAATATAAATAAAAATAAATAGAAACATCATGAAAATATAATAAAAATCATATTTAAAAAAGTAATTATACAGTAGTCAACAATTTGCAATATATTCATACAGAAATTTTGACTTGTAATAATCACAATATTACTGTTTTTACTATTTTAATTAATGTATATATATATATATATATATATATATAATTATAATTATATTATATATAAACAATATAATAAATAGTAATAAATAATTATAATTATATTATATATAAACAATATAGTAAATAGAAATACATACGTAAAAATAAATCAAATATAGTAAATAATAAATAAATGAATAAATAAATAAAGTGGGGCATGTATATATTAAATTGTCAAAATGTTGGAAGAAAAATTGCTGGATTTTCATTCAGTAAACTCTGGAGTGAAAATGATAATGATAATGATGATTATTAAAATAAATAATTTACATCTATCTATCTATCTATATATAAAGTATAATAAATAGTAAATTATATATAATAAACAAAATATAAAAGCATAATAAATAAATAAATATATATAGTGGGGTATCTATATATTTAATAACATAAATTGTCAACATATTGGAAGATCTTCTGAACTCTTATGATGATTAAAATGATGATTAACATAAAAATAAATAAATAAAGAATAAACAGAAACAATAAAAAATTCTATTTAAAAAACAATTATATATTCATAAATAAATTTGACTTGTAATAATTGATGTTTTTACTGTTGTATATATATATATATAAACTTAAGTAAAATAAATATTAATTCATATATATATATATAATAAACTATATAATAAAAATAAATACATAACAAATATACATAAAATATAGTAAATAATAATAAAATAAATAAAATAAAATACAACATAAACAAACATAAATAGAAACATCATGAAAATATAATAAAAATCATATTTAAAAAAGTAATTATACAGTAGTCAATAATTTGCAATATATTCATACAGAAAATTTGACTTGTAATAATCACAATATTACTTTTTTACTATTTTAATATGTATATATATATATATATATATATATATATATATATAAATAATTATAATTATATTATATATAAATAATATAATAAATATAATTATATTATATATTAACAATATAATAAATAGAAATACATACGTAAAAATAAATCAAATATAGTAAATAAATGAATAAATAAATAAAGTGGGGCATGTATATATTAAATTGTCAAAATGTTGCAAGATTTTCATTCAGTAAACTCTGGAGTGAAGATGATAATGATAATGATGATTATTAAAATAAATAATTTACATCTCTCTATTCATCTGTTTATCTATATAAAGGTTTTCCCCACTATGTCCATCTTCACTGAATAAAATCATCGAAAATCTAGAATTTAGACGATTAAATATTTTACAGCATAAAGATAAAATACATTTACTACACAGACGTAGATCAACTTTGACTCTTTTATTAATTTCTATGTTTTTCCAGTCCTCAGAATCGCCATTTTAATCCCTGAGTGACATTTGCGTCCCTCACAACATCAAAAACGTGGCGAAAACCTATAAAAGCTCTTATAACACGGTATAAACTTTGCGAAACAACTACGAAAACATGAACATCCCAATATTCAATAAGAAAATAGAAGTACAAACAATTACACAATGACAATGAAACAGAACAAAAGACACAAATCAATGTAAAGTTGCGAAACATGACACACTTTCGTTTTCACTTCAGTGATGAGGAAACTTTCTGAACTCACCTGTCGATGCGGACTGTAGTGTAACAACTGAAGATTAAGCGCTCGACTCACTTTTTAAACTTCAATTTGTGGATGTGAAACAATAATCTGTTGTCTTTGTAAACACTCTTCAGCTCCTCTCGTGAACGCGCTTCCCGTAAGAACAGCCCAGTTCCGCGCGCCGCCTGTCGGACACAGCCGTTACTGCAATGGCGCGTAAAGTTTCGTTTTTATTTATTTTTGTTATTTTTATTATTTTATTTTACTATAATCCACACATTAGTTTTCACATATTTTAATCATTACAGTGCTTTTAATAAAATATATGTCTAGTTAAAAAGTGTTAACTGTTAAAGGTAAAAAACGTCACGAGCCTGTCATTCGTGATGTTCTCCAGCAGATGTCAGTGTTGACGATCGCATGTTAGTGTGAGCACGTGTTGTGCATATTCTTCTGTTTTACGCTGTAAATATTTAGTTCTTTAACACATATGACATGAATTCAATTATCTGTAATACTGAATTTTGATTGTTTTCATTTTTCCAAAGATTAGGTTCAGATTTCGCACAAACGATCTCTATCATGTTGAGATTATATTGATTATATATATATTTAAAAAAGCATCATACTCGTCTAAAAAGATTTTCAATGCAGAAAATAACTATAAAAAATTAATGTATTGTAATGAATTATAGTTTGCTACAATAAAGCTGAAACTAAACCCATGAAAATATAAAGTACTATAAATATCTATAAATTTAAAATATAATGAACTATATATTCAACTTGATGTACTATATATATAAACTTTAATAAATAGTAAATTATATATAATAAATATAAGTACATATAATAAATATAATAAATAAAATATAGTAAATAATAAAAAAAATCAATTAATAAATAAAACACAATATAAACCTAAATAAAGAATAGAGACATTATAATAGAAATATAACAAAAATCATATTTAAAAAAAATATATGTATTTTTTAGAAAATTTGATTTTTAATATTTCACAATATTACTGTTTTTACTGTTTTAACTAATTTAATATTAAATATATATTTATTAAGTATAATAAATAGTAAATTATATATAATAAATGATATGATAAATGTAAGTACATAATAAATATAATAAATAAACTATAGTCAACAATAAAAATAATAAAAAAAAATCAATAAAATACAATATAAACCTAAAAAAAAATAAATAGAAACATTATAATAGAAATATAACAAAAATCATATTTAAAAAAATACAGCAGTCAACATAATTTGCAATATATTTTTTAGAACATTAGATTTTTAATATTTCACAATATTACTGTTTTTACTGTTTTAACTAATTTAATATTAAATATATATTTAAGTATAATAAATAGTAAATTATATATAATAAATGATATGATAAATATAAGTACATAATAAACATAATAAATAAACTATAGTCAATAATAAAAATAATAAAAAATTAAATCAATAAAATGCAATATAAACAAAAAAAAAAAATAGAAACATTATAATAGAAATATAACAAAAATCATATTTAAAAAAATACAGCAGTCAACATAATTTGCAATGTATTTTTTAGAAAATTTGATTTTTAATATTTCACAATATTACTGTTTTTACTGTTTTAACTAATTTAATATTAAATATATATTTATTAAGTATAATAAATAGTAAATTATATATCATAAATAATATAATAAATGTAAATACATAATAAATATAAAAAATATGGTAAATAAATAAATAAATATATAAAATAGAATATAAGCATATATAGTGGGGTATCTATACATTTATATATTTAATAACATTTATTAAATTGTCAACATACTGCAAGATTTTCATTTAGTGAACTTTGGAGTGATGATGATCAAAATAAAGAACTAACTAACTAACTAAATAATTATACAAACATAAAAATAATTATACAGTAGTCAACATATTTTGCAACATCCTGATATAGAAAATTACTTTTAATATTTCACAATATTACTGTTTTAACTTGAGTATAATAAATAGTAAATTATATATAATAAAAAATACAATACATATACATAAATAATAAATTGTAATGAAAATATAGTAAATTATAAATAAATAAAAATATTATAATAAAAATATTATAAAACTCATATTAAAAATAATAATTATACAGTAGTTATGTTTGTAATATATTGATATAGAAAATGTATCGTAATATTGTCCAATATTATTGTTTTAACAACTATAATAAATAGTAAATTATATATATAATAAACAATATAATAAATATATGTAATAAATATTAATAAAATATAATAGATAAAATAAAAATATTATAATAAAAAATATAAAAATCTTATTTAAAAAAATAATTACACAGCAGTCAACAATAATTTGCAATATATTCATATAGAAAATTACTTGTAATAATATTTCACAACATTACTGTTTAAAAAAAAAGTAAATGAAAAATAAACACTAAATATTCTAAATATTAATAAAAACTATTAGTAAATAAATTCTAAAATACTATAATAAATAAACAGAAAATACGTGAGACTTATTTCACAGATTTGTCTAATACACATTTTATCAAACGTCATTGTTCCGTATAATATTTCCAATAATCTGAACCTGTATTTATACAAAGTGTAAATAATGGCCTACAGGATGACAAACTGATCGACTGTATGGGAAAAATTAAATGAAATAAAAAGCAAAGCTAGTTGCAGTGGACTGGTGTTGTCAAGGCCTTTTAATACAGAAATACTTGGACATCAATTCTGTAGCTGCACATATGATTGCAATCATTTCCTTTCCCTTCATATATGTCCCTTACAGTGCATTAAATAACAGGCAACAACAAATCCAATTCAGAGACATTCACTTCTATTAAACATAATAAAGGCACATTAAACCAGTAGTGAATTACACGAACATTGACACATACAGTGCACATAAAGTCGTTCAGTAGCTTTCATTTTTACAGTATGTGATATTAAGGCACTAGTGTAGATGCTGAACGTCTTCATTTCTCGACTGACTGTGATGCTTTAAGGCACTTTGTTTGATTTCCAAAGCCAAATATATGATCATCTGCCCAACAGTACTATATTCAGCCTCATGAGGCGATCACAGGACATAATCGAGTTTATGAAAATAATCAGACGTCCATTAACAATAATAACACCACAGACAAGATACACAAATAATCTGCAGCCTGTGATGTGTGTAAAGGAACAGTTCACTCAAAAATGAAAATGCACTAACCCATTTAAGATGTAGATGATTTGGAGAAATGTGTCATTCCCTCACTGTCTCACCAATGGATGTGAATGGGTGCTGGAGAATGAGAGTCCAAACAGCTGATAAAAACATCACAATAATCCACAAGTAATCCACACCACTCCAGTCCATCAGTTCACATCTTGAAAAGACAAAAGCTGAAACAAATCCATCAAGACATTTTTAGCTAAAATGATACAAGTCCATAATCCATAATAATGTGAAAAAGTCCATCTCCTGTTGTCTCCCACATCAAAATCCAGCTGCATATTTGTTTAGAGCTGTTTTGTCTTGTAAACAGTGGTTGATCTTTGCAGATTTCTCTCCTGATTCAGATCAGACCACTTTTTCACTGGAGGAAGTGTCATGGATTACAGACTCATATTTTAGTTAAAAATCATTTGTGGATTATTGTGATGTTTTTATCAGCCGTTTACATTCTCATTCTGACGGCACCCATTCACTGCACTGGATCCGTTGGTGAGCAAGTGACGAAACGACAAATCAGATCAGTATTTTGGCGTAACTTTGTCTGTTACTTAACAGGATTTTGACAAAATCCTCAAAACAATGACTTAAAGGAATAGTTTACCCAAAAATGAAGATTAGCTGAAGATGTGCTTATCCTCAGGCCATCCAAGATTAGGATGAGTTTGTTTCTTTATCAGATTGGGAGAAATGTAGCATTCCATTACTTGCTCACCAATAGATGTGAATGGGTGCCGTCAGAATGAGAGTCCAAACAGCTGATAAAAACATCACAATCATCCACAAGTAATCCACACCACTCCAGTCCATCAGTTCACATCTTGAGAAGACAAAAGCTATTTTTTAATGACGTTTTTAGCTAAAATACAAGTCCATAATCCATAATAATGTGAAAAAGTCCATCTTTTGTTGTCTCTTACATCAAAATCCAGCCAGGTATTTGTTTTGGACTGTTTTGGCTTGTAAACGGTGCTTGATCTGTGCAGATTTCTCTCCTGATTCAGACCAGACCACTTTTTCACTGCAGGAAGTGTTATTATGGATTATGGAGATGGATTTTAGTTAAAAAAAACATCTTCAAGATGTTAAGTGATGGACTGGACTGGTGTGGATTACTTGTGGATTATTGTGATGTTTTTATCAGCTGTTTGGATTCTCATTCTGACGGCACCCATTCACATCCATTGGTGAGCAATTGATGAAATTACAAATCAAATCTGTATTTTGGCTTAACCTTGTCTGTTACTTAATAGAATTTTGATGAAACCCTCAAAACAATGACTTAAAGGAATAGTTTACCCTAAAATTAAAATTAGCTGAAAATGTGCTTATCCTCAGGCCATCCAAGATTAGGATGAGTTTGTTTCTTCATCAGATTTGGAGAAATGTAGCATTCCATCATTTGCTCACCAATGGATGTGAATGGGTGCCGTTGGAATGAGAGTCCAAACATCTGATAAAAACATCACAATAATCCACAAGTAATCCACACCACTCCAGTACATCAGTTCACATCTTGAGAAGACAAAAGCTGAAACAAATCCATCATTAAAACATTTTTAACTTTAAACGGTTATATTATAATCTATAAAAACACTTCTAGTGAAAACGTCAAATCAAAATCCAGCCACAGGTGTTTGACCTGTGCAGATTTCTCTTCTGATTCAGGCCAGAGCACTTTTTCACTGGAAGAAGCGTCATTTTGGATTATGGACTGGATTATGGATATTTTAATTAAAAACTTCTTAATGATGGATTTGTTTCTTACAAACACACCATTTTTCATTTCTCAAGATGTTAACTGATGGATTGGAGTGTTGTGGATTACTTGTAGATTATTGAGATGTTTTTATCAGCAGTTTGGACTCTCATTCTGACGGCACCCATTCACTGCAATAGATCCACTGGTAATCCACAAGTAATCCTAACCATTTCAGTCCACCAATTAACATCGTGAGAAGACAAAAGCTGCATGTTTCGATGTGAGAGACAACAGAAAATAGACTTTTTCAATGAAGGAAGTGTTATTATTGATTATGGAGTCATATTTTAGTTAAAAACGTTTTAAAGATGGATTCATTTCTTAACAACACACAGTTTTGGCCTCTTAAAATGTGAACTGATGGACTGGAGTGGTGTGGATTACTTGTAAATTACTGTAATGTTTTAATCAGCTGTTTGGACTCTCATTCTGACGGCACCCATTCACATCCATTGGTGAGACAGTGATGGAATGACACATTTTTCCAAATCTGATGAAGAAACAAACTCATCCTAATCTTGGACAGCCTCAGTAGTATTTTTTTAGCAAATTATTTACTTTAATGAACTGTTATTCTGTCATTATTTACTCACCCTCATGTTGCTCAAACTCGTTTTTTTTCTGTGCAACACATTTAATGTTTGTTCGTTGATCATTCATGCTGTTTTTGGCCTTCTCTGTGTTGCAATGAAAAATTAGTAATACAAGTGTTTTTAACATAAGGGTGAGTGAAAAATGAAAAAAAATCCTTGCGTGGAAGAAACGTAGTTTCCATCACCCTTGTTTGGAAAAGCTGTAGCTTTCTGTTACATAATAAATATTAAATACTACAAATAAAACAACGATAGTAACAATAACCGAACAATAAAAAAGTTAAACAAGTTTCTTTGGCTGATTCAGTCATAGAGTCCAGTTGTTCACTGCATGCGGTCCGTCTGCAGCTGCTGCGGCTGGTACTGAGCGAACGCGGCCGCCGCGGCTCCGGGCGCGGGAGACGCCAGAGGCTGCTGGACGTAACCGTAGCCGGTCGTGGCGGCGACGTAACCCGTGGCGGCCGGAGAGGCGGCGTACGGGTACTGATCGTAAGCGGCGGCTGCGGCCGCAGCGGTGGCGGCTGCGGTGTACTGCGCGTATGCGGTGCCGGTGTAGTCCAGGTACGGAGACGCCGCGGCCGAGGCTGAAGACGGCGCCTGGACGTGAGGGATCACCACGCTGGGCTGCACAAACGCCTGCGGGTACACATAGTGAGCGGGAATCCTGAGGGACACAGAGATCGTGTGATTAAATAGAGAAGCAGCAAAACGTTCACTAACAGAGGAACACGGCAGGGTTACTCACATCAACAGGATTGCCACAATAGAGCATGCTGGGAATCAGAATCACATCAGATGATGCAACTTTAACTTACAGTAAACAAGGTTTAATGCAAAACTGCATTATTGTTTTGAGCATTTCATATGATCTCACTGCGTTAGCTAAAACATACCAATGTGTTTTTATTCATAAAATATGAGCAGAATAAATGTGTAAATCATTCAATACATTTTATATACATGAATTTTCACATTCAATCTAACGCAAGAAGTTTTATTTTTTTATTTAAGGGCAGACATTGCATGCAAACACTTTTTTCATGCATCTGTCAAGTTTGAGATTTTGGTCTTTTTGGTTTTTCATAAAGTGTTTTTTAGACTTGTGAAATGAAAACATCCAAAAGACACTGTTAAGTGTTTCTTTTATAGCACTTTATCTATTTGTGTCAAAAACTGTGAAAATATATTGTTTTCTGTCTGTTCTAAGTATTTTCTAAATTATGGAGTGACAAAATGAGATACCCAAAAATCCCTCTGTAAAACATTTGACTCTAATATGTAAAAAAAAAAAAAAAAAAAAAAAAAAAATTGAAATTTATGCAAAAGCATATATTTAATTAAATAATGCCTCATTTGCATATTTAAACATAACATTTTACAAAACTTGTAATACAAAAAATGTTTGCAATAATCAGCGTAATCAATGTCTTGTAAACGTTCGACCTGTATTAAATTATTTTTGATTTAGTACAGATTTTATTTTATAAACCTGTTTTCACTGATGTTTTAAAAGAGATAATACATATATTTTATATTTTAAATATAATTTCATTTTTAGTGAAATTTCACATTTTTGGGCTTTTTGGTTTTTCATAAAGTGTTTTTTTTTTTTTTCAGACTATCGGACAGAAAACATCCAAAAGACACTGTTAAGTGTTTCTTTTATAGCACTTTATCTATTTGTCAATAGATTTCAATTAAAATACATATTTTTAAAGGCTGTTTTCTCAAAATGTGTTTTTTTTTTATCCTAAACTGAGCCATAAATCTCCACGTCAGTAGCACTTACACACACCAAACTTTGCATTTTTATTCCCGTCTATTTTCTGAAACTTCATATATGCTTGATAATATACAACATTTTATCCCCCCCAGTCTGTTCTAATATTTTCTGAATTATGGAGTGACAAATTTGACGCTAATATGTAAAAAAAAAAAAAATAAAAAAAATAAATAAATAAATAATATTTATAATAATATAAAACCAGGAATTTGAAAACTGAAACTGACTTCATGCAGTGTTTGAATTTTTGTACTAGAAATGTATGCAAATTAGTGCATATTTAATTAAATAATGCCTTATTTTCATATTTCAATGTCAATGTAATCAAAAAAAGAAATTTATCTAGAAATTAAAAAAAAGAAATAAATCTGCCTTATAAACTTTTTACTTTCTGATTTCAATTTTATATTGATTTTATTTTATAAACTTTTTTTTTTTTTTTTTTAAGTGAACTGAAGCCTGAATTTAATTAAAATAAATGTAATTTAATATATGAACGTCTCAGGGAATCTGTCTTGTAAACATTTTACCTGGATATTTTATTTTATAAACCTTGTAGTTTTTAACTGAATTGAAACTTGAATTGAATTGAAATTAAATTAATTGAATATATGAAGATCTCAATAAATCTCAGTATTGCCTGTTTTCAATTTTTTTTCAATAGATAATACATATATTTTATATTTTAAATATAATTTAAATTAAAAATGTAATTTAATTTTTTGAATTATTTTTGTATAGATTTAATTTTATAAACCTTTTAGTTTTTAATTGAAACTTGAATTGATATATGTGTACCTAATGAAGATTTTATTAATTAATAGTAAATGTACTGGTTTGTCAAGGAGAAAAATAAAAACCCAAGGTAAATTTTACTAAAGAACAGAATATTTTAAATGTGTCTAATTAACCCATATTGTTTGTGTATGTAAAATTATGCAAAGTTTACAATATAATTTAATATTCTGTTAAAGTAACCTTGTTCATTTCATTCCACAATATTCATTTCCACCATAGAATGGATTATTTGAGAGACACAGTACAGTATGTCCACTGTTAAACACTGTTAGACAAATTAAATTATCTTTAACTAAAGTGAGTGTGTAAACTGTTTAAGACAGTTTATGTTTTAAAAGTCCTTATGAACAAAAGTGCCCATCATTTTATATTTCCAAATTATTTACACAGACATTCATTCTGCTTATAATTCATGATTCACATCTGACTAAATCAACATCATTAGTCATTAACAGTGCGGTCACTGAGAGTCCATCTTTAGCCACCGAACGGATATTTTAGCTCTTTAGGCAAACCTATTTCGTTTGCAAACGCAGCATTCAATTATGAGTTCACATCATAATATCGTCTAATCCCACACTCAAATAAAACCAATGACTATGACTTTCAAAGCAGAACAATCAATATCACAGCAGAAAAAATAAAACCTTCCAAAAAAAATAAAGCAGAGTGTAGCTTTGACAGCAATTCTGCAATCAAAAACAGGGTGAATGTTACTCACACAACAAACAATACTGAAAGAAGGAAGAGAAATTCAGTTAACTCACACACACTCACATGAAAGAGAAACACACACTTGCGTGCGTTCACACAACACACACAAAGCCTAAAGGGAAATAAGTGTGGAAACCTGCTCCTAAATCCACCGAATCTAACATTTCAATCCTGTTTGCTGCTGCGCTGAAGGGAAAATAAGCAACAGGTGCTTCAACTCTGTTTTCTTTACACTGCAAACACGAAACCGGGAGTTGCATTTGAAATACAGCAAATAAGTAAAGTAGATTTTACTCCAAAATTAAAAGAAAAACAAAAGATAAAAACTGACTTATTTAATAAAAAAAAAAAAAAAAAAAAAAAAAATTAAGGGTTAATGTGCTAAAATAGTAAAAGTTGTATTTGAAATACAGCAAATAAGTAAAGTAGATTTTACTCCAAAATTAAAAGAAAAACAAAAGAAAAAACCTGACTTATTTAAAAATAATACAATAAAATAAAATAAAATAAAATAACAAATCATTATTTTTTTGGAGGAACTGGGAGGATTAATGTGTTAAAATAGTAAAAGTTGTGTTTATTTAGAAAAAAAATACAAATAAACAAATAAAATAAAATAACATTTCATAAGAAAAAATCAAAAGAAAGAAAGAAAAAAAAAACTTATTCAAAAAATAAAATAAAATAAATAAAATAAAATAAAATAAAATAAAATAAAAAATCATTATTTTTTTGGAACTGGAAAATTATAATTTAGAAAAAAAAAAATTAAAGGGTTAATGTGCATTTGAAATAGAGCAAAAATAATGTCATTTAATGAAAATCAAAAGAAAGAAAAAAGATTACAAAAAGACCTGACTCTTTAAAAATAAATAAAATTAAATAAAATTAAATAAAATTAAATAAAAAAAACCATTATTTTTTGGAGGAACTGGAGGGCTAATGTGCTGATTCACAAAATAATGTCACAATAAATAAAAAAAATTTAGGGGAAGAAAAAAAAAAAAAAAAAAAAGTTAGCATTTAAAATAGTGCAAATAAGTAAAGTACATTTCACCAAAAAAAAAAAAAAAAAAAAAAAAAAAAAAAAAAAAAAAAGATTCAAAAACTGACTCATTTAAAAAATTAAAAAAAATAATAAAATAAAATAAAATAAAAATCATTATTTTTTGGAGGAACTGGGAGGGTTAATGTGCTGATTCACACAAATGTCATCACAATGAATAAAACAAAAAATAAAATTAAATAATCATTATTTTTGGAGGAACTGTGGGTTGATTCATGAAAATGATGTCACACTGAATAAAAAAATAATTTAGAAAAAAAAATTAAATAAAATGGTAAAAGTTGCATTTGAAATACAGCAAATAAGTAAAGTACATTTCACCTCAAAAAGAAAAACAAAAGACAACTTATTTAATAAAATAAAATAAAATAAAAAATAAATAATTTTTTGGAGAATCTGTGAGGGTTAATGTGCTGATTCACACAAATAATGTCACAATAAATAAAATAAAATAAAATAAAATAAAATGCAAGCAAATACAATTAAATAAAAAAGAATTAAATAAAACAAATATGCATTAAAGCTGATTTTTGTGCACAGCTGTCATTAAACAGGACACATGCTTAATTTTCAGGACAGTGGGACATTCACTGTACTTTTTTTAGCTGATCAGAAACATTCTTCATCTTTTAATCATGTACGGGTTTGCGAGCCTCACATAGATTTTTGACTTCAGCGTTGCAGATATAACACACATTATCTAAATGGCTAAAATGGCTTACAGGACCTTTAATTTGACAACGTAAAGACGCCTGAAGTCTTAGGAAGTTGAAGTGTTTAATCTCTGAGCCACTAGCAGCACCGGTCAAACTGCAAAAATAATCACCGTTAAGTCCCGTCTTTGTTGCCGGGCAGATTTGATTTGTATTTCTCCACAGCTGAAACGAGTCCTAACCGGCAAACGTGCAAAAACAACAGGTGCCGGAGTTAAATGTGTCCTTAGATGAGCTGTGAGTCTCTAACAGGCCATTCCTGACTGTCAGTCTGCCGGAGTGACGGGACGGTGTGTGGAGAGGCTATTTCTGCCGCCCCGCCGTCATAAACGGAAAGCTGAGCAACACATGGCCTGACCCAGTCCTGAACAAACATGCTTTACTGAGCTCCACAGTGCATCTGGAGAAATAAAACGATCCACTGGAAATGAATTACATGCACTCAAAAGTTCTTTTGATGAAGTTATTTACACCGATACTGAGTACTAGATCAATAACCACCAAAAAACTAAAATATAAAAAAGGTATTTGCAACTTAATCTCACAATTCTGACATTTCTTCTTAGAAAATACATCTTGCAATTTTTTTTCTACCACAGAACAATAAAAAAAGCTTCTGGCTTTTTTTCTTAGAATTCTGAAATTATGTCTTACAATTATTTTTTCTCAGAATTCTAAAATTTCTTCTCGTAATTTACATTTTTTCCCTAAAAATTCTAAAATTACATTTCATAACTGTTTTTTTCCTCAAAATTTTAAAATTCCATCTCGTAATTTTGAGACTTTGCCATTCTGACTTTTCTTAGAATTGTAAAACTAATTCTAACTTTTTCTCAGAATTCAGAGCTTACATTTCATAATTCTGTTTTCTCAAAATCCTAAAACTCCCTCTCATAATTTTGACTTTCTCAGAATTCTAAAATTACATTTTATAATTCTATTTTGTAAAATTTAAAATTAATTCTAACTTTTTTCAGAATTCAGAGTTTACATTTCATAATTCAGACTTTTTCCTCAAAATATTAAAATTACAGTTTATAATTCTGACTTTATTCTTAGACTTTTTCCTCAAAATATTAAAATTACAGTTTATAATTCTTTATTCTTAGAATTCTAAAAATTTTTTTTTTTTCCAATTCTAAAATTACATGTTATAATTCTAACTTTTTCTTAGAATTTTCAAATTAGTTCTAACTTTTTCTCAGAATTCAGAGCTTACATTTCATAATTCTTTCTTTTTTCTCAAAATATTAAAATTACATTTAAAATTCTGACTTTCTTTCTCAAAATACTAAAATTACATTTCATAATTTTTTTTCTCAAAATTAATTCTAACTTTCTTAAAATTCAGAGCTTACATTTCATAATTCTGACTTTATTCTCAGAATTCCAAAATTAATTCAGAATTTTTCTTAAAATTCTAAAATTACATTATCATTTTTCCTTAGAATTCTGAAATTCTAACTAATTCTCAGAATTCAAAGCTTACATTTCATAATTCTGACTTTATTCTCAGAATTCCAAAATTAATTCAGAATTTTTCTTAAAATTCTAAAATTACATTATCATTTTTCCTTAGAATTCTAAAATTCTAACTAATTCTCACAATTCAGCTTACATTTCATAATTCTGACGTCTTTCTTAAAATATTAAAATTACATTTCATAAATCTGTATTTATTTTTAGAATTCTAAAATTTAGATTTTTTTCTCAGAATTCTAAAATTTAATTTCATAATTCCGACCTTTTCTTAAAATTCTAAAATTACACCTCACCATTTTTACCCCTGGTAACTGAGACTTCGCAAAGCTGACTTTTTCTTAGAATTCTAAAATTAATAAATTTAATAAAATAAAAATAAATAAATAAATAAAAATAATAAAATAAAAACTAAATTTTTATTCTTGAAATTATGAAGTTTTTATCTCACAATTCAAACTTTTCATCTTAGAATTGTGAGTTTATATCTCACAGTTCTTAGAAGTGTGAATTGTGAGATATAAACTTTATAATTGCAAGAATAAAAAGGTAGAATCGTGAGATAAAAAATGCTTGCAGAAGCTTAGATGAGAGTTAATACAACATATAATTATGAATGTGGTATGAAATGCAACAAACTCTGAGCCCCAAGTGTGTCATTGTTAAAAATACCCCTGTTACTAAGCAGCAGCGGCAACTTTTTTACTACAAGCATATTTTCCTTCTTCATGTCCTGAACATTTGGGGGTTGCCAAAGTTCAGGGCTAATTTAAGCTACTTTGTAAATCACAGAAACAGAGGACTGATCTCTGGTGTCTCTGAACACCTGTTGTCTCGCGCTGCTCTGAATGTCACTGTGCTGCAGCTGCTGCTCTCTGGAACTGAATCTTCCTAGAAGGACAGAAGTGACTACGTACCGGATCGGTCAGTAGGACGACACACCGCAATACTGTGCTTTCTTAAACCCAAAATATTCTTTACACAAGTACATGAACACACAGTTCTAGCTACACAAACTGAGCGTCACATGCTGTTGCTCTCTGAAATGTATCAGAATGCAAAACATCTGTTAAATTCTAAGCATTAATGCATGGGGTGCTACAATGTTATTGTAGTTCACTAAAACCATAAAAAAAAACTTAATTACTTTAAATAAAACACAGTTTAGCAGAAATAAATTAAAATTTTAAAACCCAAACAACTTAACGTTTTTTTTACATTTTATTTCTCATTTCCGTTAAGTTGATGTACGAAAATAACTAAAACTGAAATGAAAGTTAACAAAAAACTAACACACATTTTTAAATAAATAAAAATGAATAAATAATAAAACCAAATGACCAAAACTAAATCACTAAAACATTAACAAAACTTAAAATTAAACTTTGTTAAAAAAAAAAAACCACAAATTCAAAATGTAAATAAAAACAATAATAGAATATGAATTAACTTAAAAAAATATTATTTAAGTTATATTTTCAGAGCAACATTTGTAAATTCTGGCTAGACAAACTTGATCTACTAAAATAACCAAAACTGAAATTAAATTTAATAAAAACCATATAGATATATTAAAACAAAAAACTAATACAAAACTTAAAAAAAAAAAAAAAAAAAAAAAAAAAATTACTAAAGCTTTAACAATAAAACTAATAAAAATGACAAAAACACAACAACAAAAAAACGAACTCAAAATGTAAATGACAACAATAAAATTGACTTAAAATATATTAAGTTCTATTTCCTCATCTACTAAAATACCCAAAACTGAAATTAAATTTAATAAAAACTATAACAAAAAACTAATAGAAAATGGACAAAAAAAACAAACAAACAAACCCACAGCAAATTTACTAAAACTTTAAATACAAAATATAAAAAAACTATTACTGTATAAATTGTGTAAAATAATAAAAAAATAAAAATGACCAAAACAAAATTAAAGCTTTAACAAAACTTAAAATTAAAACTGAAAATAGAAACTTTACAATTAATTAAAAATATTAATAAAAATATAATGGTATTCTAGAGGTCACTGCAACAATGTCAGTGAAAAAAAAAAAGTAAATAAAATGAAAGAAATGTCAATTTGCAATAAAAGAAAAAAAACATTTGCACTGCTTTTTGGTACATTTGCCATTTTTGCATTCTGGATCATGTTTTGAAACTTTGCTAGCACTTCTCATGTTATCACCTCAAGATGAATGAATAAATGTACTTTTATGCTTTTTTAGAGTATTGATATTTTAGTTTAGAAATACATTAACACCAAACTATTAAAATCAGCTGAATGTTGAGGCACAGAATTGAATTCAAAGATGTGTTGGAAAAAGAGAATCCAAGTAAAGGCAAACAAATTATTAGTAAAATAAAAAACAGAGGCACGAGATACACTGCAACATGCAAGCCGTGAGTTGTTTTGTTTTGAGGGAAACTTTGAGCCCTTCAACAACAAAACACCAAAACGCCTGCTCAAACGAATAAAAAATAAACCAAACAAGCTGTGCACAATCATCAAATCCAGAAGGAACAAGAATACGACCGTCTCCCCGAATCCCCACGTCCTACCATACACTCATTTCTATTAAAACACACGGTTTAGCTATAAAACCACTTCAGATCCAAACGCACAGCAAAGCTACTCTCCAAAAAACAACAACAACAACAACAACAACGTCCATGCAAGCTAATCACCATCGTGTTCGAGTCTACTGGTAGCGTTTATGAATTCTGACTTTGTTGAGCTCGTTCACCGGTTACGTTAACCGAACGCGAGCCTGTCAGATCAGAGAGAGACAGCACATGAAGAGAGGAAGTCACAGACGTAGACTTTCAGGAGTTGCAAATAAAACACACACAATACGGGTAAAAAGCACACGCACACACCTCATAACCTGGCGGAAAGGGGGAGGATACAGTAATGGGGAATGATCATCCTCACTATCTCTATGACACAAGGAGAACAACAGTTTATGACACAGGAATCCAGCCAAAATGCACAGAAAATCAACTCTAACATCCTTTATGGAATATTGCAACATGTAGGAATATGATATTGTAGGTCATCACTAATTTATCTTTAAAGGTGAACTGTGTCACATTTGAGCGTCAGCAGAAATAATGGCATTTCCAGATTCGAGCAAATCGTAACGCTCAATGTTTGGAAGCAATCACTGGGGATTCCAATGACTCTTAAACATTACACACAACACCTTTAAGGCGATGGCAAACATTAGTGTAGGATGATACAATGCTGCCATCTTTTCCAATATCATATTTTTACATAACAGAATGTAGATAAATGAGAGAAGGATTAAATAAATAGTTCACCTAAAAAAGAAAATCTGCTGAAAACGGATTTGCAAAAAAACTTTTGACTTTTTTTTCTTAGAATTCTGAAATTACATCTTACAATTCTGACTTCATTCTTAAAATTCAAAAATTCCCTTTAGTAATTTTAACTTTTTTTCCCTGAGAATTTAATTTTAGATTCATTTTTCAAAATTCTAAACATCCATCTTGTAATTTTGAGACGTTGCAATTTTGACTTTTTCTTACAATTCTAAAACTAATTCTAATTTTTTCTCAGAATTCAAAACTTACATTTCATAATCTTGACTTTTTTTCTCAAAATACGAAAATTACATTTCATAATTCAGTTTTTTCTCAAAATTCTAAAATTCCACCTAGTAATTTTGACATTTTTTCTCAGAATTCTAAAGTGAATTCTAACTTTCTCAGAATTCAGACCTTATATTTCATAATTATGACTTTTTTCTCAAAATACTAAAATTACATTTCATAATTCTGACTTCATTCTCAAAATTCTAAAATTGCATTTAAAAATTTTGATTTTAGAATTCTAAAAATAATTTTGAAAAATACTTAAAAAAAACAACAAACAAACAAACTCACAATTCAGATCTGACATTTCATAATTCTGACTGTTTTCTTAGAATTCTAAAATTAATTCTAACTTTTCCCAGAATTCAGAGCTTACATTTCATAATTCTGACTTTTTTCTCAAAATATTAAAATTACACTTTGTAATTCCAACTTTTGCTTAGAATTCTAAAATTAATTCTAACTTTTTCTCAGAGCTTACATTTCATAATTCTGACCCTTTTCTTAGAATTCTAAAATTACATTTTAAAATTTTGTCTCTTAGAATTATAAAATGAATTCTAACTTTTTCTCAGAATTCACAGCTTACATTTCATAATTCTTACTTTTTTCTAAAAATATTAAAGTTACATTTCATAATTCTGAATTCTAAAATTAATGCTGACATTTTTATAGAATATTATAAATTATCTTAGAATTCTACAATTAATTCTAACTTTTTCTCAGAATTCAGAGCTTACATTTCATTACATTACAAAATACTTATCCTCAGGCAATCCAAAATGCAGAGGAGTGCTTCTTTATTAGATTTGTAGAAATGTGTCATTCCATCACTTGCTCACCAATGGATGTGAATGGGTGCCATCAGCTGATAAAAACATTGACATTAAAAGGATTTGTTTTTTTTACAAACACATAGCTTTTGTGTTCTCAAGATGTTCACTGATGGACTGGAGTGGTGTGGATTACTTTGGATTATTGTGATGTTTTTATCAGCTGTTTGGACTCTCATTCTGACGGCACCCATTCACTGCAGAGGATCCAGTGGTGAGCAAGTGATGGAATGACACATTTCCCCAAATCTGATGAAGAAACAAACTCATCCTAATCTTGGATGATCTGAGGGTGAGGCGTTTTTCAGCAGATGTTGAAACACATTTTCTGGTGAACTAATCCTTCAAAATGAATGAAACTACACAAACAATATACAGTCATCATTATAGTTGTATTACACTTACCCATAAGGCCGCTGGATAAACGTAGGGTGTATTTGAGGGACACCAAATGAAAAGCCTGTGAAAAAACACAACCTTCTTGCATTTATTTATAAAATGACTAAGAGGCATTATTTTTTACAATAAAACAGAACATTCATATTAACAAAATTGTTACCATATGCATGCCATAAATCCTGGAAACAAAATTGTTTAATTTTCCAAATGTTTTGCATTTTCCTCACTGCATTTCACAAACAATCCTGTGTTGCACAATTATACAAGCACTATTTTATTTTTATTGTGTGAAATCTCCGATTTGGCTTATTTAGGAGTCAGCATGTGATGTTCCACGCAGCTGGTCTATATCGCACGCTGTCTCACACTCTACAAACGTGAAGCTCTGGCTCTGGGCCAAGCGTCCGGATCCTCTTACCTGGCTGCATGATCCGTGGTTTGGCCCCGAGGTACGCCAGGTTCACGTTGGCTTTCCTGCCGTCTATAATGGGGTTTGGATCCTTACAGGCTCTTTCTGCTGCGGCTCGATCCGCCATCGTCACCTACACATACATGACAGTCCAGTCCATTTAAAAATTATATTCAATGTTTTATGTTTAAAATATCAAAACATTATTTATGTATTTGTAACTGCAGGTTAAAGCATTCCATGTCCCTCTAAACTGAATTAACAAGTGTAAATACATCTAAATGCACTTCATATTCAAAAATAAATTTTGTTTATACTGATTTCATTTCTTTAGTAACAGCCTAAATGTATTATTATTATAATTGACACATTAAATGTAAGAATATGTCTCACAAAAATGGCTTTATAAAGGTAAAAATGACCATTAAAGGTAAAAATCAATTTAAACTTATTGGAAAATATTGATTTCCATCAAAACGATTTGCAACGGTCGCTTTGTCACGTGCGGCGTAGACGCCTCAAGCCGTTGGTTTATTTACACTTTTTTTGTTTGTGTTTTTTATAAATGGCCGGTAACTTAAAAATGTAGTAGCCAAATTAGCTGGTGAATAAAAAAGTTAATTTCAATTTTGTTTATACTGATTTCATTTCTTTAGTAACAGCCTAAATGTATTATTATTATTATAACTGACAGATTAAATGTAAGAATTTGACTCACAAAAAGGGCTTTATAAAGGTAAAAATGACCATAAAAGGTAAAAATCAATTTAAACTTATTGGAAAAGATTAATTTCTATCACTGCTGTGAACTTACCACACAGAATATGAAGAATATCAAAAACTTAGCAGTCAGGTGCCCACGCTAGTCCTTAAGATATCAGCACAATAACACACTCAGCAAAATATCGTCTAATTATCCTTATCGATGAAATCCCAGGAAATATTGAGATATTATTTTTGTCAATATCGCACATCCCTAGTACTGACACAAAACGATTTGCAACGGTCGCTTTTGTCACGTGCAGTGTAGAAGCTGCAAGCCGTTGGTTTATTAACGGTTTTTCTTTCTTACGTTTTTTTTTTTTTTTTTTGACTAGCAGAAATAATGAACGGCGATAACGTAAAGAATTTAGTAAGCAAATTGGCTGGTGTGAAAAAGTTAATTTCAATCCCTACCTAATACTGACACAAAACGATTTGCAACGGTCGCTTTGTCATGTGTAGTGTAGACGCCTCAAGCCGTTGGTTTATTTACGTTTTTTTTTGTGTGTGTGTGTTTTATAAATGGCCGGTAACTTAAAACTTTAGTAGCCAAATTAGCTGGTGAGTGAAAAAGCTGATTTCAGTTTTGTTGATACTGATTTCATTTAATTGGCAACAGTCTAAATGTATTATTATTATAATTGACAGATTAAATGTAAGAATTTGACTCACAAAAATGGCTTTATAAAGGTAAAAATGACCACGCTAGTCCTTAAGATATCAGCACAATAACACACTCAGCAAAATATCGTCTAATTATCCTTATCGATGAAATCCCAGGAAATATTGAGATATTATTTTTGTCAATATCGCACAGCCCTAGTACTGACACAAAACGATTTGCAACGGTCCCTTTTGTCACGTGCAGTGTAGACGCCTCAAGCCGTTGGTTTATTTACGTTTTTTCTGTTTTGTGTCTTTTTTTTTTTTTGACTAACTGTTAGTAGAAATAATGAACGGCGATAACGTAAAGAATTTAGTAAGCAAATTGGCTGGTGAGTGAAGAAGTTAATTTCAATCCCTGCCTAGTACTGACACAAAACGATTTGCAACGGTCGCTTTGTCACGTGCAGTGTACGGGGCCGTTCACATATCGCGCCTAAAAACGTGTGGAAAAGGCTAGGCGCGCCGATTTCTCCTTCTTTCCAAAGCGCTCTGTACGTTGCACTCCCATGGCTTCTGCCGTTGCTAAGCAACCATGACCCGCACTCTCAATGAAGACGCAGAAGTTATATCAAAGGACAAACGGATTTCCAGCACTAAAAATCACTTGCTGTAGCTCTGCTACTAAATTTATTTAAAAATGTACAGCTATGATCAGCTGTTTCTCCATCTTGGCTGAGCTTTCAATGTTGTTGCGGGAAAGGATGAAGCTAATTGGTTAAATCTTGTCACATGACCCGCGGTGCGCTTGCGGCATTTTGTAAAATTGAGATGTTTTCATCCCGATGCGACTGCGTCGCTTCCGTTATGAGCGCGGCTGCCGCGCGTCTACATTTGAAATAACGAACTTGAGCAAGCAAAAGATGCGACATGCCCCTTATTTATTTATTTATTTATTTATTTTTGGCTAGTAGAAATTATAAATGGCAGGTAACTTAAAAATTTAGTAGCCAATTTGGCTGGCGAATGAAAAAGTTAATTTCAATCCCTGCCTAATCCTGACACAAAACGATTTGCAACGGTCGGTTTGTCACGTGCAGTGTAAACAGCCTCAAGCCGCTGGTTTATTTACGTTTTTTTGACTAGCAGAAATAATGAACGGCGATAACGTAAAGAATTTAGTAAGCAAATTAGCTGGTGAGTGAAAAAGTTAATTTCAATCCCTACCTAATCCTGACACAAAACGATTTGCAACGGTCGCTTTGTCACGTGCAGTGTAAACAGCCTTGAGCTGTTGGTTTGCGTCCGTTATTTATTTATTTATTTTTGGCTAGTAGAAATTATGAATGGCCCTTAACTTAAAAATTTAGTATCCAAATTGGCTGGTGAATGAAAAAGTTAATTTCAATCCCTGCCTAGTACTGACACAAAACTACTTGCAACGGTCGCTTTGTCACGTGCAGTGTAAACAGCCTCGACCCGTTGGTTTATTTATGTTTTTTTTTTTTGACTAGTAGAAATAATGAATGGCAGGTAACTTAAAAAGTTAGTAGTCAAATTGGCTGGTGAGTGAAAAAATGACTAATAAAAAAAGTTAAATCTGATTCAAAGTAACAATAAAACCTATAACAGTATCACTGATCTATGAATAGTATCTGTACAAAAATAACAGTGTAACGTTAGATAGACAGACAGATAGATAGCTTACAAATCCATAGCCTCTGGATTTCCCCGTTTGTCTGTCAGTAATGACAACAGCTTCCTCGATTTCTCCAAACACTTCAAAGTATTTCCTGAGGCTGGAGTCGGTTGTATGATATGGAAGACCTCCGACGAAGATCTTGGTGTATGTGGTGTCCTTCTGAGAGCTGTGCATCCTCACGACGGCTTAAACAGGGTCAAAGTTTCACTACGACCGCTTAAATCAATAACTACTCGTATTCCTGGCAGGCAGCAGTAACAGAGAGCGGATGACTTGATATGAGGTGTGAGGCGGGATTGAACCGCAGCGAGCGAACAAGTCTGTCAGCGAGAAAACTCAGCAACATGCCATATGGTTTTGGTGGCTCTCCCTTACATGTGGACACAGGCCACGCCCACCACTGACCACGTCCCGCCCACTGCCCAGGTCAACCACGCCCACACTGGCTTACACCTCTCATTCCCTCAGCGGTTGACTACATTTAATGCTTACTCACTCTCATGTGACTCTCATGATTAATTTTGTCGTTTAAATGTCAGAATATTTTTAGTGTTTGTTGGAGGTGTGACAATATTTAACTGAAGCAAGGATTTAATTCTTTGTATCTCTGATTTTAAGTCAAATTTAAAGGAATAAGTTCACTAAAATATAAATAATAAATGTGACCCTGGACTACAAAACCTTAAATAGCACCCTTATATTTGTAGCAATGGCCAAAAATACATTGCATGGATCAGAATGTTTGATTTTTATGCCAAAATTCATTAGGATAATAATAAAGATCATGTACCATAAAGATATTTTGTAAATTTCCTAACATAGATATATCAAAACTTAATATTTGATTAGTAATATGCATTGCTAAGGACTTAATTTGGACAACTTTAAAGGCGATTTTCTCAGTATTCAGATTCTAGATTTTCAAATACTTGTATGTCAACCAAAGATTGTCCTATTCTAACAAACCTACATTAATGGAAAGCTTATTTATTCAGCTTTCTGATGATGTATAAATATTCCAGTGAAGTTCTTTACAGTATTTAGAGTGTTTATTGCAGACATTCAATCTGACACAACAACCTAGTGACTCAACATGATAATATAGGTCAAAGGTCAAACTCAGAGTTTGACAACATACTACTTGGGAAGAGATAAAATCAGCCAGTCAAACATAGTCAGTACAACATAATCTTATCAAATGCATATATTGTAGTCACATTGCTTAAAAAAAAATGATGCAGTTGCATTGCATTTGTCTGAATCTGAATACTAATGCACTGAATTCAAGTTGTGCAAAGTGGGAAAAAGTCAATTTTTCTAGTGAAACGACACTGTGGTGAAGATTATCAATGCAAAAAATAACATACCAATGAATAATTGTAGGCTTGAGGTTTTAGTCTTTCAGTATAAGGAATTTTATGAAAACAGCAAACGGTGTGCAATATTTAAAGTAGTAAATATAGGAGGAATATGTCAAAGTCAATTATACGTACTGCCAGCTGGTGGCACTATAATGGAATATTGGCATATACATAGATGTCTTCAGGCCAGGACTTCAGACGTATGAAGTTTGGTGCAGATTGAACATTGGATATTTGAGTTAGTGTAAAGCATGACATCTGCCACCAACAGGTGGCGCTATGACTATACCTTAATATTGGCCTTTAGACGTCTTCAGGCCAGGACTCTTACCAAACATGAAGTTTGGTGCAGACATTGCATGTTTAAGTTGGTGCAAAACAAGTAATTTCCTGTTGCCAGCAGGTGGCGCTATGATTATAATGGAATATTATTTTCCATTATAAAATAATATTACTGAATAATATAATTAATATATTATTCAGTTTTGACTATAACTGAATATGGGCATGGGCGTGTGTTCAGGACAGGACTCTCATCAAACATGCAAATTTTGGTGCAGATCGGACATAATGCCTAAATTATAACAACTTCCTGTTTCTTGGCGAAACATTGAAGTTTGTCAGGCCACCATGGCCACGCCCTTCAATGAAAATTCAAGATCTTCGCAATTTAGCATCACAAAGCGCTTTAGATTACATTGACCAAATCTGTTGTTGATCTGTTTAAATCTCTAGGAGGATTTTGTTTAAATACAACGCCATAAAATGGCAAAAACGGCACAAAATTGATGAGAAAATTCAAAACAAGACTTCCTGTTGGGTTTCGGACTTCGTAACGGAGGACTTTTCTGAAGGTGTTACATGTGTCTACCGAATTTCGTACATGTATGTAAAACATAGCTCGAGGCACTTTGTTGAAATTTTATAGGTGGCGCTATCGAGCCATTTTGCCATGTAAATTTGACCACTTTTGGCGTGTGTGCAGTCTCATGAGTTTTTGAGTATGTTTATGCCCTCAAAAATAAGATTTTGGAGAAGAAGAGAAACTGAGCAATTCCAACAGGGTCCTTGCACCAACGGTGCTCAGGCCCTAATTATGTTTTAGTGCTATTATTATATAGTTCACTCTCAAATCAAATGAAAAACAACCAATAATGTCATACAAAGCAAGGAACACACACAAAAGCGTTTGTAAACGTTCTGTATTCTACAACATCTTTGTACCAACATCTGCAGAGATACAATATAAATACAATTCTGTACATTTTATAATATTGTAAATACTATGTTCATACATTTTTATGTACAGCTCCTTGTCAAGGAGAGCAGCTTTGTTTTCTTTTAAGTAAGGTCTTGGGTTTTTATTTTACCGTCTCCGTTGACAGCAATAGTATTCACTTCTTATGAGATCCACAGTTCTTCAGGTAAAACAGAGCAATAATAACAGCACTGGTCATGGCACTAAACATACTAGCATTATTCAGGCTATGTCCCATTCCCCGATATTGCCCATCTCCCATTTACACCTATATAAAAAACATTAATATTGGCTTTAGTATCACAAACTAAATAAAATCTTAACAAACACACATTATTAGGCGGGTGAACCTAGAAGTCGACTATCTAAAAAGACCCCGTGAAAGGGGCTTGTGTCAGTACTTTAGGACATTTCTGGTCTTTAGCCGATACGAAGCAAACCAGGTTAACTGCGTTTAGCAATACCGGCAAGGTATAAAGAAAACAAGGTGCTCTCCGTATTAGGTGACCTCCGTCAACCTCCTGAGAAGCGTCAAATCAGTATCTGAGAATGCGTACAAGTCTGTGCATTACGTAACTTAATGTGCATCCAGGATAAGTTACTCCAGTGCAAGCGTTCAGCTCTGTTAATAGAAATATTGGCAGTCCTTCAATAGTTACAGTACTCAACAAACCAGTAACGCGACAGAGTACGAGCAACTGGCTTGCCGTCCAATCGAAACCGAAACACCACAGTTCTGAAGTTCTGATGGGCATGTGGCCTTCCAACCAGAAATATGGCACTTAGCATATTAGCATAAATCTGTAACGTACACAAGCATAAAACACGTCGCCAAGAAGTTTGCACAGCAGATTTGAAGGCTATGTCTTTGGTAATACCTGATATAGTCACGCAAACAAAATGGTCATAAACAGTAGTACATTCTTACCTAGAACACAAATCCAAATCTCAAACTCACTCAAAGTATGTAAGAGTTAGGCAATGTTCGATTAATACATTTAGTCATATAATAAGTGGTAACCAAGATGGATGTTAGTATTACAGCTATACATGATATATAAAACGTGTTTGTGCAATTGTGCAACTCTCGACATTCAAAGATGATACTGAAATAGGCCTATAACTTTAACACAACACACACAGGTAGGGTTTATTGCCATGGAATCATGGGAACCAACAAATCTCGAATGTGATGAACAAATCAGAAGGATGGATTCTGTAAGCACTTGGTTTGTCCAGGCGATCGCTGGTGCTGGTGTCGAAGAATTCGTCTACCAACTACTGGGGTGATGTCTTGCTCCTAATGGAGCACGGGTTGAGGTTCGGTGTCTATGGACGGAGGCCCTCGAGTCAAAGAGGAAGGCTTCACGAAGACGCCATGACCTGTGGCACACCGGAAGTACACCCTCCCTTGGACCGTTCCATTGTGCTTGCCTTCGGAAGGACAAGAAATGTCAGGTTACAAGGAGTTGAGTTGGGATTCAGCTTGCAAGAAAGGCAGAGTTCACTTACCTACAGCAAGGTCCAGCTCTACTCCAACCCAGATGCCTTTGGCAAACTCCACCCCTCCAACATAATGCACCGTCCCGCTCTGTTTGCCCACCCAAACTTGCTCACCGGGAGCCATCCAGTCTGGCAGCTGAGCAACTGGTCCGTTCTCGTCCTCACTAGAGTCCGCCGAAGGTTCTGGATCCTCAAAGGACTCAAGTCCTTGAGTTGTTTCCAGCTGTGGGTTGGCATGAGGTATGGGGACACTTGGAGAGACCTTTCCATTGTGGAGATGGCACTGGGGTGGGGGATCCATGCCTTGGGGAATCGAGTCCGCCTTCCTTCCGACATTACCAAGGTCTTTTCTTACGCCATGATCTACACCCTTAAAGTCTGGGGGAACTGATTCTGCTTTTGATCGGATGTTACCAACGTCTTCTCTTACACCATGATCTATACTATCAACGTCTTGGGGAACTGATTCTGCCTTCGATCCGATGTTACCAAGGTCTTTTCTTAGGCCATGACCTACACCTTGGGGAACTGATTTCTCCTTTGATCCGGTGTTACTGAGATTGTCTTCTTCTAAATCATCATCTACACCCTTAAAGTCTGGGGGACCGAGGTCGTCTTCTCCTACAGCATCACCTACACCCTTGAGGTCTGGAGGAACTGATTCCGCCTTCCATCCGATGTTACCAAGTTCTTCTTCCCCTACAACATCATCTGCACCCTTAAAGTCTGTAAATTCTTGGCTGACACTCAGTATACACTTGCGGGGAAGCCGAGGGGAACAGTCCCGGTCGGTGCAGTGACGGGAACAGGGTTGAGCGGGAACAGTCTGGGCTGGACAGGATCCCGAGGCACTTCTGGAAGGATGCAACCCTCTTCCGTGCGGTGCTTCCTGAGGGTCTGCAGGTTCTCTGCTGTTGAGCTGGTCGCAACTATCGCTGCCGGTGAAGAGCACGTCAGACAGTGTGGCGTTCGAGGCACTATGGGAGAAGTAGCCGCTTGTGCATGTGCTGGCCGTGGGACTACGGGACACCTCTTTTTCTCCAGACCTTGTCCCAGTCAACACCCCGATTCCAGGTGCCAACTCTCCCTGTACACACGAGGCACCCTCTTGGGTCTCAAGACTGGCATTGTAGACCTCAAAGTTGGCAAAATCCTCAGGGATGTAAGGCTTGAAGTTTTGGAGCTCCAGAGACCCGAGGCCTGGATCACCAGAACGGGTGAAGGCAGAATCCATGTCGGGATCCTCTTCCTCTGAATCCTGACAAATCATCAATGACCAGACAGGAAACAAACAGCAAAGCAGTGATCAGGAGGGACTCTATCGCCCCCTTGTGATGAAATCCGGAAGCACATCTGCTACTTTATACAGTCTTTTTGTCCACAACAGTAGCTCTATACCAGGGGTGGGCAACTTCAGTCTTGGAGGGCCACTGTTTTGCAGAGTTTATCTCCAACACTAATGAAACACGCCTGCCTGTAGCTTTCTAGTGATCTTGAAGGCCTTGATTAGCTTGTTCAGGTGTGTTTGACAAGGATTGGAGCTAAACTCTGCAGGACAGTGGCCCTCTGACCGAAGCTGCCCATCCATGATCTATGGTGCCCAAACTCGATCCTGGAGGGCCGGTGTCCTGCAGAGTTTAGCTCCAACTTGCCTCAACACACCTGCTGGGAAGTTTCAAGTATGCCTAGTAAGCACTTAATTAGCTGGTTCAGGTGTGTGCAAGTGGGGTTAAAGCTAAACTCTGCAGGACACCAGCCCTCCAGGACCGAGTTTGGGCACCCCTGAGCTATACTGTATGCGCCCAGTGCTGAATCATTTTAGTCTGACAATCTGAGGTTGTCTACACTGGAAGCATTGAAGCAAGTCATTTAAGAATTTAGTTTTTAAAATATTTGTAAAACTAATTATAATTATAAAATGTTACCAAATAAATTAAAAACTTACTTTAAATAGTTCCAAAAATTCAATACATTTAAATGGATTATAAATAAAAATGATAAAATAAAGTTAATTATATATATATAAAATAAAAAAGTTAAATAAATTATAAAATAAAGTTAGATAATATATATATATATATATATATATATATATATATATGTAACTTTATAGATTATATATATATATATATATATATATATATATATATATATATATATATAACTATGAATTCAAAGTTAAATAATATGATCAATGAATTTATAGTTATATATATATATATACATATATACACACACATATATATATATATATATATATATATATATATATATATATATATATATAAATAAAATGATATATATTATGAAATGAAAAAAGAACTTAAAACTTAAAATATTAAAATAGTTTTGAAAATTAAAATAAAAAAACCTATGAATTCCAAGCTAAATAATACAATATATACATATGTTTGAAATATTTAAATATTTAAAAATAAATAAATTACATTTATTACATTTAAATGTAAATGAATTTTAAAATTAAATGTAAATTAAAGTTAAATAATATAATGAATACACATGATACATGTGTAAGTAAAATAATTTAATTTTGTAACTATGGGGACATAAACTAGGTGGATTAGCTTTACAGTACATATAGAAATGAGGGATTTGTCTGTCAGATGAAAGTGTACTGTATCGAGTGCTACCAGTGCAGACAACTCTACTGAATATAAAAGTAGTGATCTAGTTTTGTCTCAGTAGGCCAGTCACATCTAATGTGTAAACAGAGTTTATTTGCTTTGTAATCTGCAGTTTGATATGTGAAGCGCTGCAGTCAGTGAGTTAAACACAAGCTGAGGGATTCATGCAGTTAAACATCATTCACATGAGGGTGATGGGATGCAATGAGATGCAAATGGTGCTGAGATGATAATGAGGCAGCATCATAAGCTTCACTTCATCAGAAATAGTTTTAAAAGGATGCAATGCAGAAATTCAAGCCTCATGGACAATTCAAGACTTTTTACAGTTATATAATATTCTAAATTTTAACATTTTAAAATTTTATTGAAAAATGTATGAAATTAAAAAAAATATATACAACACAATGGACTGGTTAAAAATGATTTTTTGTTAACAAGGCCCTTTCTAGTAGTACAAACTAGTATGCGACATGCGTGTGTTGACTTACAGCAGCGTGCGGCCGTGTGTGAGTGAGATCAGTGCTGAGTCTGGGCTGTCTGTGATTGGCCGAGCTGCTGATGATGTCACTGGTGCCGCGGCCCTCGCTCTGAGCCCTGGGTCTGGACCAGGGGCCGCCGGGGTCCGCAAACCAACGCATGCTCTGCAATCAGGGCACAACAGCACACTTCACACGGGCCATGCAGCACAGCCAACGGGTTACACACGCGTGATGCAGATGCACATGCACACAGGCACAGATGCAGCGCTTTTTTTAAAGGAACAGTTCACACAAAAAATAAAGCTCATGTTGTTCTAAAATTCCTCATATTACTTTCTTCCACAAAATGTTTTGTACAATGTCAGAGCTGCTCTTTTACATACAATGCTGTAAAAGTAGCTTTTTTTTTTTAGCTTTTGTTTTTACATTTTCAGTTTTCATTTTAATTTTTAACTTAATTTTTTGTTTTAGTTTAATTTAAGCAATATATTTAGTGTTTTTTTCATTTTTATATTTTTAAGGAAATATTTACATTTAATTTATTTCCATTTAAAGATTAGAAAAATGCCTTGGTATCTAAAGATATTTTTCAAAAATAGTTTTAATGAATGATAGTAATCCTGACCTGACAAAAAATCATACAACAGTAGTCTATATGATTATAATTTGTATTTTATATATATAATGCTTTATATAATTTTTTGTCAGGGTTATCATCATTCATTAAAATTAATAATAAATTAAATTGATAAATAACTGGAAATAAATGAAAACTAAATTGAACCCAATGTAAGCTAAAAATAAATTAAACCTAAATATAATAATAAAAAACTAATAAAAATGACAAAAGCACATCACAAAATTACTAAAATTTAATAAAAATTAAAATTAAAACTGAAAATATTTTATTATTATTTATAAAATAAAATCCAAATCTATATGCAAGGAAAACTATTTACTATTTTTTACTCATATAACATTTTAGACTTGTCAAATCAAAACTGTAAATAAAATAATATAATGCTAAAACCCAAATCTATATGCAAGGAAAACAATTTACTATTTTTTACTCATATAACACTTTAGACTTGTAAATTGTAAATAAAATTTTAAACAAAGATGAAATGAATTTGCATTTTTAGGTGAACTATTCCTTTAAAATCATACTTCTGTTTAACAGGTTATTACGTACAGGTCAGTCTGAATAAATATGCAATAAATAAATAAATAAATAAATCTGTGGCTGTATAAATGAACAGGATTGAGGGACTGAGGCATGCTGGGAACAGGGTCCAAAATGAACTAATATGGGGAAAAAAAAAAAAAAAAAAAAAAAAAAAAAATCACAAGCAATAAACATTTCTCACCAACTAAAATTATATTTTGGCATTTTTAAAAATTGAAATAATTTGGGTGTTTCATTTTTCATTAGTGTTGTCTTTGATTCGAACTGAATTAATGTCATTACCAGCTAAATGATGATTTTTACTAGCATTTGGACCTTAATTTCGTGTTCATTTCGGACCCTGGCTGAAGGACAGCTTCTCTGTGGACTGAGAGACACTTAAAGACACTTCAGTACAGGAATCAGAGCCTGAATCGCTATCAAATAATAAAATATGTGAGAATATGGAGAGTGGAAACACAATATGAATGGTGTGTGAGAATGAGACACATAATGGGAGCATTCAGTGTTTGTGTGTGTGTGTGTGTGTATCACCTCCTGTCCCAGCAGAGGCCGTGCCTCCAGAGAACGCTTGACTTTGTTCTCCTCCTTCACTGGCAAGAGAGATTTGAGGAACTTGGGCGGTTGAGGAGACAGAACCTTAAATGGACTGGAGTTGAAGAACGTCGGACTCTCTGGTACTGATCCTGAAGAGAACGTTTGCATGAAATAATGCATAAAGGCGTTTAAAAGTGCTATAAACAAAAACAGAACACATTTTATTTTATTATTATTACTATTAATATTTTATAGTAGTTAAGAACAATCATAATTTCTTTTTAATTATAAATATTTATTTAGATTTTCTTTTTGGAAGTGTTAAAATGTTACATGTACCATTTACGACTAATAACCATTACATTTTTTTTATTTAATTAAAAAATATATATTTTGTGAAGAAAAAAAAAAGTTTGCATATGGCCGCTTAAAAATAATAAAAATAAAATAAAAAATATATAAAACTTTTCTGTTTCATTTTATTGCATTTTTGTTTTTGTTTTTCTGAGGAAAAAATAACATTGTACATTTTCCCCTAATTTTCAGAAAACACCCACTAAAATGTCATTCAGTGTAACAATCTTGTCAGTCATATATACAACAAAAATCAGTTTATGACATATTAAAAGACAAATTACTTTCACCCCAAATACTATTTTTTAAAATTTGCTACTATCCTAGGTTTTGCCCATTTGTCAGTAATATTTTTTTATTTATTTAAAACACAATAAAATTTAACATGCTCCCTTATTATTTTATATATTTTAATATATACAAGTCAGAACAAGCATGTTGTTTGAATTTTACAATATAAAACAAAAGGTTAAAAGGTCTAGTTGCCCAAAATTGAGAAAATATGGTACATGATTTGAATTTCTATTTACTGATTTCTTTTATTTTTAAGTGTTGAAGTGACGTACCATTTACTACTAATAACAATTATATTTTTTTTGTGAGTAAAAAGTTTACATAAAACAATAAAGTGTTTTATGTTAAAAACAATAAGTGTAATACTGCTTTAAATTGTTGTTTTTCCAAAAAAAAAAAAAAATATTAAAAAGTTTTCTGTTTAATTTAATTGCATTTTTGTTTTTGTTTTTATGAGGAAAAAATAAATATTATACATTTTTTCCCTAATTTACAGAAGACGCCCACTAAAATGTCATTCAGTGTAACCATCTTGTCAGTCATATTTACAACAAAAATCAATTTATGACATTAAAAGACCAATTACTTTCACCCCAAATACTAATTAGTTGTAATTCTACATTTTTAAAATGTGCCACTATCACAGGTTTTACCCATTTGTTAATAAGATTTTTTTTTTACTCATTTAAAACACAATAAAATTTAATATGCTCTCTTATTCTTTTATATATTTTAATATGTACAAGTCAGAATAAACATGTTGTCTGAATTTTTGACATTTTATTCTTCAAAAACATAGAAGTAGACACTTTACTTACATTTAATGTGCTATGAACATAAAATCACTTTTGTACATTTCTTTTGATGGGGACATCTTAAATGTCTTTGACCAACTATTAAATAAAAAGTTAAAAGTTGCCCAAAATTGAAAAAAAAAAAAAATTATGGTAAATTATTTTAATTTTTATTCACTAATTTCTTTTATTTTTAAGTGTTGAATTATTTTTTACTTATAAGAGTGTTGAAGTTTTTACATTTATTATAATAATATATTATTATTGGTCATTCATATCATTTCAGGTGAAAGCCAGTTTCATTGTTTACCATGATTCTCTTTGTTTTTGACGGGCGTGTCTTTTGAGAGAGGACTGTTGAGTGAAGCTTCATGTAAATTGGATTCAGTGACGTCTGTGTGTCCGTCGCAGTGAGTCTGTGGAAATAGAGTCAACACTCAGACAGGGACATTCACAACAAACACATCGGCTGTGAATCTAGTATGTATTCACCAACCTTCACGTCCTCATCCTCACATCCGTTCCCGTCTGGTTTACAACAGGAGCTCTAAACAAATATATATTACAGTCCTGTTATATAATGCATGTTTTTTTTGTTTCTATACACGAGCAAACTGTAGATCTGGTCTTACGTGCTGGACGTTGGGCGTGCTGAGACTGCGCCGTATGTGTCTGCCTTTAGCGGAGAGAGCTTCCTTTACTGTCACGGCCTGAATGAACACACACACACACACACAAAAAAAACACACTAAATGCTAGAGATCAACCGATAATCGGTTTGACCAATTGTTTCCCAATATTTAAGAATTTTTCCATAATCGGATATTGGTTTTGTAATATTGGATCTACCCATAAAAGCTGCCATCTTGTTGAGAGTTGAGGTAATGATTTCAGGTAAAGTAATCGTTATCAGTTAAAAAAAAAAAAAAAAAAAAAAAAAAAAAAAAAAAAAAAAAAAAAAAGAAGTAAAACAAATAAATATCGGTTCTGCATATCGGTTATTGCACATATAAACATGCAAATAATCTGTATCTGAAAAAAAAAATCTATATTGGTCAATCTCTAAAACACTTAAGCAGAAAGAGCTGCTAAAAAGCAATAAATAAAACATTGGCTCTGCATATCGGTTATCGGGCACATAAACATGCAAATAATCGGTATCACTATCATTATATAAAAAAAAAAATCAATATCGGTTGATCTCAACTAAACAATCCAACAGAAACAGCATATAAAAGTAAAACAATAAATATGTACTGGTTATGGATTTCGGTAATTGGGCATATAAACAAATAATTGGTATTGGTATCATCACAAAAACATCAATATCGGTTGATCTCTACTAAACACTAGCAGAAACTGCAGATACAAGTGAAATAATAAAAAAAAAATCTGATTCTGCATATCGGTTATCGGTTACGTATACATGCAAATAATTTGTATCAGTTATAAAAAAAAAAAATCAACATTGGTTGATCTCTACTAAACACTACAGCAGAAACAGTGGATAGAAGTAAAACAATAAATAAGTAAATACATATTCTACATATCAGTTATAAGACACAAAAACATGCAAATAATTTGTATCTGTGAAAAAAAAAAAATCAATATTGGTCTCTAAAACACTCAAGGAGAAACAGCAGCTAAAAAAACAAAACATTGGCTCTGCATATCGGTTATCGGGCAAATAAACATGCAAATAATCTGTTTCAGTTATATATATATATATAAAAAAAGCAATATAGGTTGATCTCTACTAAACATTCTGCATTTTGGCTTTTGGGCAAATATACATGCAAAACATCAATATGGGTTGAACTCTACTAAACACTCCAGCAGAAATAGCAGATAAAAGTATAATAATAAATAAGTATTGTTTCTGAATATTGGTTAACAGGTTAACATCTCTAAAACACTCACGCAGAAACAGCAGATAAAATAAAACAATAAATAAAACATTGGTTCTGAATATCGGTTATCGGGCACATAAACATACAAATAATAGGTATCGTATTATTATAAAAATTAATATCGGTTCATCTCCACCAAACACTCCAACGGAAACTGCAGATAAAAATAAAATAAAAAATAAATATTGATTCTCTATATCGGTTATTGGCACATAATCACACAAATAATCTGTATCGATTATAAATCAATGTTGGTTGATCTCTACTAAACACTCAGAAATTTCTACACTGAAGATAGAAATTAAAAAATAAGTAAAATCTACATATTGGTTATCGAGCACATAAACACGCAAATAATCGGTGTCTGTATCATTATAAAAAAAATCTATATCAGTTGATCTCTACTAAGCATTTCAGTATAAACAGCAGATAAAAATACAATAAAAAATACATATTGATTCTCTATATCGGTTATTGGCACATAAACACGCAAGTAATCTGTATCGGTTATAAAAAAAAAGCAATATTGGTTGATCTCCAAAACACTCAAGCAGAAACAGCAGATTAAATAAAACAATAAATAAAACATTAGTTCTGCATATTGGTTATCGAACATAGAAACAAATAATTGGTATTGGTATCATTATAAAAAAATCAATATCGGTTGGTCTTTACTAAACACTACAGTAGAAACAGCGGATAGAAGTGAAACAATAAATAAATACAGATTCTACATATCGGTTATTAGGCACAAAAACATGCAAATAATCGGCATCCGTTAAAAAAAAAAATCAATATCGGTTGTCTCTACTAAACAAATAATCAATAACGGTATAACGATATAAAACAAAGTAAAACAATAAATAAGTATTGGTTCTGGATATCGGTTATTAGGCACATAAACATTAAAATAATCAGTCTCATTATAAAAAAATCAATATCGGTTGATCTCTACTAAACACTCCAACAGAAACAGCAGACAGTGAGAGAAATCTGTGCAAAGGTGAAGCCGAACCTGCCGCAGTCTCTCCAGACACAGGATATTGTCGACCTCCAGCACTCCTCTGGTGTATTTCTCTATGTACGTCTCTCCATCGAGCGTCTCCTCGCTCTCTCCTCGCGCCGCCATCAAGGCCAGAGTCTCGCGCTCCTCCGGCTCCTCAGACGCCTGTTCATGAAGACAGCGCGTGTGTGATCGGTGCATTCAATAAGACAAACATGAAGAGGAAACAGTGTGAAGTTTATACCTTTGGTATGTTGGACACGATCTCATACGTCACTCCACAGGAGTACAGAACGTTCTTCAAAGACATCCGTCTCTTCAGGCTCTGAGTGAAACTCTATGAGACGCCAGTCATGTATTAACATTAATAATATTTTCATGTCAATTTCAAACATTGCTGTTTTAATACAGTAATTAAGATCAATCTCAAAGCTGTTTTTCTGTGTTTTCCAGACCTGTTTGTTGTAGATGTTGACGGCGATCCTCTTGCGCAGCACCAGCTCCACAGATGCCGGGTGACTGAGCTGAACCGTGGCTTTCACGATCAGGTAGATCCGCTCGCTGGGCGTCGTGATGCGGTTCAGATGGATGGAGTCGTGGATGGACGAATCCCAGGAACACACGGCCGACACCTGACAACAAGAGTCATGTATTTATGTTATGAACAATTACATGACAATCACACGTCTCATTACAGCTCTACTTAAAACACACTCTTAAATCGCCAAAACTTTAGAGGGTGAATTCATAAAATCTCCAGATCACCTTTAAAAAAAGAAAAGCTGCTCAATTTCTTATGTGTATAAATTAGGACTTAATTAGGACCATCATTTTTACATTTAGACATTATGTTCAAGCAAATTCCACACTCCAAACTCCCAAATTCTCATGTGCATTTGTTTATTTACATATTTATTTATTTATATAATCTGCATTATTCTCATTGGTTAATTTCATTAAATCAACATGACCTTATTTTTATACAATATATACATTTATAATTTAAATAAATAAAAATAAGAAGAAGAGGAACAAGATTTGTATAAAGCATTAAATTAAGCTAATTTTAGGTCCATTATGATTTAAAAAAAAAAAAAAAAAAAAAAAAAAAAAAAAAAAAAAAAACAACATAATAAACATTATTTCGAGACAAATAAGCATCCTAAAATCCCAAATTCTAATGTGTGTTTCTTTATTTTTTATTTTTATTTATCTATTTTTTGTCATTTGCATTATTCTCATTGATTAATTTAATTTAATTAACATTACATTATTTTTATTTTAATATTTTTTTAAAAATAATTTAATTTTTTTTTCTGTAATTTGCATTATTCTCATTGGTTAATTTTATTAAATTAACATTACCTTATTTTTATTTCAATATTTTTAAAAATAATTTAAATAAATAAAATAAATAAAATAAAAAAAAATTAAGCAGATTGTAGGTCCATTATGATTTTTTTTCAAAATTTCAAGACAATTCAGCATCCCAAATTCTCATGTTTTTTTGTTTTTTTTTTGTAATTTGCATTATTCTCAATTTCATTAAATTAACATTTAACATTACCTTTTAAAATTTTTTATATATTGTATATATTAAAAAAAATAATAATTTAAATAAATAAAAGCTATTTTTAGGTCCATTATGACTTTTTTTTAAAATAAAACATTATTTCAAGACAATTCAACATCCCAAAATCCCATTTTTTTTATTTATTAATTTTTTGTAATTTGCATTATTCTCATTGATTCATTTCATCAAATTAACATTACCTTATTTTATTTTTATATTTTTTAAAATTATTTAAATAAATAAAATAATAATGCTAAAATTTGCATAAAGCATCAAATTAAGCAAACTGTAGTCCATTATAATTTTTTTTTTCAATAAAACATTATTTCAAGACAAATTTAACATAAAAAAATCTAATGTTTATTTATTTATTTTTATTTATTTACTTTTTTAATTAAATTAACATCACCTTATTTTATTGTTATATATTTTTAAAAATATTTTATTTGATTATTTTATTTTTATTTATTATAAAAATAATAATAATACGATTTGTATAAAGCATTAAATTAAGCTAATTTTAGGTCTATTATGAATTTTTTTTCAATAAAACATTATTTCAAGACAATTCAACATCCCAAAATCCCAAATTCCCACGTGTGTTACTTTATTTATTAATTTTTTTGTAATCTGCATTATTCTCATTGGTTATTTAATTCAGTTAACATTACCTTATTTTATTGTTATATATTTTTAAAATAATTTAAATAAATAAAAATAATAAGAAGAGGATTTGTATGAAGCATTACATTATGCTTATTTTAGGTCCATTATGTTTATTTTATTTTATTTCCAGACAATTCAACATTCCAAAATCCACAAATTTTGATGACTTTAATGTATTCAGACATACACTACCGTTCAAAAGTTTGGGGTCAGTAAGACTTGTAATAGTCTTTAAAGAAGTCTCTTATGCTCATCAAGGCTGCATTTATTTGATTAAAAATATAGACAAAAAACAGTAATATTGCAAAATGTTTTTACAATATAAAATAATGTTTTTTATTTTAACATACTTTAAAATACAATTTATTCCTGTGATGAAAAGCTGAACTTTTATCAGCTGTTACTCCAGTCTTAAGTGTCACATGATCCTTCAGAAATCATTCTAATATGTGGATTTATTATTAGAATGATCAGTGTTGGATAATATCAACAGTTGTGCTGCCAAATATTTTTTGGAACCTGTGATTTTTTTTTTTTTTCAGGATTCTTTCATGAATAACAAGTTTAAAAAGTACAGTGTTTATTCAAAATATAAATATTTTATAACAATGTAAATTATTTATTATTAACTTTTAAGAAACTTTTAATTATTAACTTAATACATCCTTGGTGAATAAAAGTATTAATTTCTTTAAAAAAAAAGAAAAAAAAAAAGGAAACAATAAAAATGTACTGACCCCAAACTTTTGAATGGTAGTGTATACCTTAAGTGTTTTTTTTTATTTTTTTTAATTTTCATTATCTTTATTGGTTAATTTTACTAGATTAACTTTACTATAATATTTTATCAAAAAAAAAAAAAAAAAAAAAAAAAAAAAATCAACAATATTAAACTGCCTATTTTTCCATTAACGCATCCCAAAATCCCTAATTATCATGATTGTAATAAATCCAGACATCTTCATTTATTTTGGTAATTTTCATTATTCACATTTGGTCATTTGCGTATGAGAAATCCTAACATAATAAACCTTTCAAAACAGGCCAACCATGAACTCATGAATCTGAGTTTGTTCAGATTCATGTGAGTGTCATTTTAACAGGTTGAATATTCCTGTCACCTCGTCATCGCTGTGTCTGATGATGGGCAGGTAGAAGAAGGGGCTGCCGTGCTCTTTGGGGAGGATGGAGTTGACGCCGGCGGCGTGAGGACCGGTCAGCTGATCGTTCACCGTCAGATTATCAGCTGCAAAACACACATTAAAGATAAAAAACCATCACACGCAAGCAAGCCTAAATCACTGATGTGACAGGATCGTGCAAATCAGCAAAACCTTCAGCCTTTGAAGCCTGAAGATCAATATAGCTCACCATTCAGATCCAGGAAGAGCACAGGAATATGAGCCTCCATTCCAGCAGAGGGAACCCTTGAACAAAAAAAAGACAAAAACACACTGAGGTGAACACTTTTCCTCCAAAACAGTTGATCCAATAACAGGTTTCCATTTCATGATAGTCAGTTTAGTAGCATTAACTTTCAAAATCAGTACAAGCCTGCATCACTCATTATTGAATTAGTGAATTACATTTTACATTGAATAGTACTGCAAGATACTGTTATTTAATTTCTTGTAAAGTGCAGGTTGAAAATTAGATTAAAGAACATCTGTTTAAGATTTAATGGTGAAAGAATAGTTTAAAAATACTTCATGTAATGTGCAAATATTTACATTTTAACTGAAATTTTAAAATATTCGTGTTTTCTTTTTCTTTTTATTGTATTTAAAATAAATATTTTATATTTGCAAAAAGATAAACGACTTACAGTAATGTGAATCTAATTATTATTTTATTTTATTTAAAATAAATATTTTATATTTGCAAAAACTAAATGACACAGTAATGTGAATCTAATTTTTATTATTTATTTTATTTAAAATAAAAAATAAATATTTTATATTTGCAAAAAAAAATAAACGACTTACAGTAATGTGAATCTAATTTTTATTATTTTATTTTAAATAAATATTTTATATTTGCAAAAATATAAATGATTTACAGTAATGTAAATCTAATTTGTTATTATTTTATTTTATTTAAAATAAATGTTTTATATAATATAATATATTTAATTTAATTAAATGATTTAAATTTCATTTAAATCATTTAAATTACCTTTATTTTCCTGTTTGATTTTTTACAAAATATTTGTACAATATTTTTATTTATTTTAATATTTTTTATTTGTATTAAATAAATTACTATTACAATAATGTCAATCTAATGAGAATAATGAGAATGTCTTTAGTTAAAAAAGCCTTAATAAAAAAAGTTAAATAAACGCAGAAAATATAAATTTTATTAATATCGTATTTACTTTAAATAAATTATTTAAATTTTAAAAATTACGTTTAAAATTGTACCAAAGTATTTTTAACCTTTATTTTTACATTTACAATATTTTTTTTTATTTGAATATTTTGTATTTTTATTAAATAAATGACTATTACAGTAATGTGAATCTAACGAGAATGAAACCGGTGTCTGCTGAGGTTGAGCAGTGCTGGTTTCCAGTGGTTCTCACCAGTGCGCCGGGGCCCCTGGGATCCCGCTGCCAGGAGCCGGAACCAGCACGGCGTTCCTCTCCTCTGTCAGACCGACCCACTGCTCCACCAGCCTGGCCTCTCGCTCCACGTCCTCCTCGGACTTCTCTGTAAACCACAGCACAGAAGCAGCACCATCATGCAATGCAGCCCAGAAGATCACAGCACTATAAGAGTCCTGCACAATGAACTCCTACCGGGCTTGTTGATGATCTTCTTGATCTGCTCCTCCAGATACTCCCTGCGCTTGATGAGGGCGTCAGACCAGCGCTCCCGAACGCAGTTCAGATCCTCCTCCTGCACAACAACATTCAGACTCAGAAACACCGCAGTTACGCCGCTGCTGCTCGGGTTTGCGCAGTGAGCGATTAAAGCTCGTTTGAGACAGGAAATACGTCAACAACTTTAAAGCGAGTGGAAAAGCATCTGAAGATCCCATTTGAAGTTCATCCCACTGATTAATCCACATACAGCACCTCCATCCCACACCGTGTCTACAATAAACACCAGTGGCCAAAAATCAACACTATCTGAATATATACAACCATATATATACATACAATCACCGAAAGGCTGAAAAATATAGAATATATACACGTATATTTATATAAATATACATAAATATATAAATATTGCGATATATATATTAAATATCATCAAAATGCTGAAAAATATACATTAAAAAATGAAAAGTTTCAAATATAATTATTATAATATTTTTGTTACTATAATTATATATTACACATTACATAAAAACATATTACACATTACATAAATTACATTATAAAATGATTATACAAATTAAAATGAAAAAGTGTCATATATGCAATATATTATTATTATATATTTAAATTACTAGTATTATAATTACAAAAACATTACATTAGATAAAATACATATAACATTATTATACAAAAGCATGCATATTAGATAAAATATTATTATTATTATTATTATTATTAAAATAAAAGATTCATAAGATTCAAAAGATATATATATATAAAATATTACTATTATTTTTTTAAGATTTTATATATATATATATATATATATATATATATATAAACATATTGCACATTACATAAATTACATTATATTATAAGATATTATAAACATTACTGTACACATTAAAAATTAAAGTGTCATATGTATTATAGTATATTCAAATTACTATTATTATAAATATTACAAAAACATTACACATTAGATAAAATACTTATTACAAAACATTACATAAAAATACATATTAGAAGATTATTATACAAAAGCATACATATTAGATAAAATACTTATTACAAAATAAAAAACTAAATGATTATTATACATATTAAAAGTAAAAGATTCATATATATATAATACTATATTACTGTTATTTTATTACATATAAATATATATATATATATTATACACATTAAAAAAGGAAAACATTTCATATATGTAATATTATATTATTGTTATATCATATTTATTACAGAAAAATTACATATTAAAACATATTAAAATACAAAATTATTAAAACTATTATACAAATGTATTATAATAATAATAATTATTATTATTATTATGCACATTTAAAATTTAATAAAATATAATTTTAGAATAATATATGACATATCAAAATTCACATGAAACTCTTCATTTTTATTCTTTAATTTTCAGTCTTTTGAGTATATTCAGTATACATCTCAATATTAATATAATTTCGCATAAATAGGGTGATCATCTCTGTCTAAACCAGTTACATAAAAAATGAATAATTTAATAAAATAAAAATTGTTGCATTTATTGTAAATACCCACCAAACCATAATATGCTATAAATTGTATGAAATTATTTTAAATTTAATTTTACAGCATGTACAATTTTATTGATTTTTTTTTTTAATTAATTAATTTTTTACTTAATTTTACTTTTAATTTTAACTTGTTTAAATTTATGTGGACACCAAGTGAAATTTATTTGCAATAAATAAATAAATAAATAAACAATTTTATTTTATTTACTGAGCATTTTACTGAGTAATCTGAGTGATCAAGCAAGTTCAGCTCATTTTTCTAATTATTCAGATTTTTTCAAATAGTATCTTATCCTAACAAACCATACATCAATAGCAAGCATATTTATTCAGCTTCCAGATGATGTCGAAATCTCAATTTTAAAAAATTGCCCCTTATGACTGGTCCAGGGTCACATATCTGTTTTCTGTCCTTATTTAAATAATAAAAGATTTCAGTGTAGACACGGTGTCAGGTGCAGATTTTTAGCCAAGCATCAAAAATCAATTTTAATACTTACACAACACCAGAATAAATAAATGAATGAATGAATAAAGGCAGACTAAATCCAGTGTGCCATTTTCAGACAGATGAAGCGTTCATACTGTACGCGGCTCCATCTAGAATGTACGTAAACATGCAGAATCATGCAGCCATGCACTGATCATGTGACCGAGTGAAGACAGCCGTGTGTTAGTGCGGGAATCTCTCATCTCTCGCATTAAACTTAAGCGCGATTATAACATCAGCCGCATTAATGGGCAATTATGATCTTAAATTCATCACGCTCCCTGTCTGAAGCACATGATCAGCAGCAGCAGCAGAAGTCAGAGTATACCTGATAACTATCCATATCGTCGTCTTCCTCCCTCTGCTGGAGAAAATACAGTCTCATGACTCCACAGGCCCGTCGCACAGACTCTAACATGAAGCAATGCATCCCTAAAACAGCCCTTGGCACTGAAAATTGACAGTTTCAAAATATAACTTTTTTGGAGCTTGTGTTTCCAGAAACGGCAAACTTCCGCACTCCACTGAAAGGCTCCTTGGGATGCATTGAGTCATTTTGACATATTGAATCAATAATGCACTGAATCTGAGCCAAATAATGACACTACTGTCTTCTGTAGATTAAAAAAATAAATAAACTCTGTCCGAATGCTCTCATACTTACCAGTTGCAAGACGAGGAATGATCATAAAACTAGTGTGATAGTGAGAAACTTTAATTAAATAACAAAAAATACTCACTATAAATTGAATAATAATTATTTTTAATATTTATATTTTATTTTTAATTACTATTTTGAATAATAATAATTGTTTAATACTAGAGTGATATTTCTTGTACTTCTGTTTAAAAAAAAGTTTTAAGCAGAGCAGATCAGAGTTACTTTCGTATCATTTGTATACTATTATAGCTTTTGTTAATGTTTTCGACTGAATTTGAATTAATTTTTTTCTATTTTAATTTTAGTGCATGTTTCAGTAATCTTGTTGTGCATTTTTGTCATTGTATTTATTTTTACTTTTTAAAAAAAAAAAAAAAAAATGTGTCTGTGTAGTTTTTATTACGTTTTATTTTAAATTGTTTGTTCATTTATTTATTTATTTATTTATTTATTTATTTATTTGTCTAGTTATTTTGGTATTGCAACTTGAACTAAATGGAAATGAGAAATATTGCCTTGGCAACTACCTGAAATGAAATAAAGTTTTATTTAATATTTAATTTTATTTCAGTCAGTGTTATTTTAGTATCAACGATATACTACTGTAGCTTTTATTAATAATTTGAATTATTATTTTTTTCATTGGAATTTTTATATCTTTTTATTTTAATTTTTATTAAAGTTTTAGTCATTTTGCAGTGTTTTTGTCACTTTATTCGTTTTTTTTATATTTCTGTTTTTTATTATTAGTTTATTCCATTTTGTCATTTTATTTATTTATTTTTACTTTTTTAGAAAGTATGTCTATGTAGTTTTTATTGTGCTTTATTTTTAATTTTTTGTTCAGTTAGTTTTTTTTGTCTAGTTTCAATTTAAACAAAACAAAAATGAGAAATGTTGCTAGCTGAAATAAAATTTTAAGTTTTATTTTATGCTTAATTTTATTTCAGTCAGTGTTATTTATTTAGTATCAATGAGAATTAGTTTTTATTTTTATATCTTTTTTATGTACATTTTTATTAAAGTTTTAGTCATTTTGTAGTGTTTTTTGTCATTTTATTAGTTTAATACGTCTACATTGTTTTTATTATTAGATTATTTAGTTCTAGTTATTTTAGTATTTCAATTTGAACAAAACAAAAATGATAAATGTTGCCTTGGCAACTATCTGAAATAAAATTTAGATTACAATTTATTTAATATTTAATTTTGTTTCAGTCAGTGTCATTTTAGTATCAATGAGATACTATCATAGCTTTTAATTTTTTTAAACTTATTTATTTTTTACTTTTTATATTTTGTTTTTATTTTAATTTTTGTTTTTTATTACATTTTTAGTTTTAGTTATTTGTATTTATAGTACATCAAGTTAAACTAAATGAAAATGAGAAATGTTTAATTGGGAAATAATTAAAATAAGTTTATTTAATTTCACATAACATTTTTTTTAGCTGGGCAATTATTAATTGTGATTAATCACATCTAGAATAAAAGTTTTTGTGTACGTAATATATGTGTGTGGTCTGTGTATATTTAATATGTATATATAAACACACACACATGCATGTATATATAAGTAAAATATGTCATGTTTATATATTAAATATATTTTTATATAACATAAATTGTATGAATATAAATATATACATGTAAATATTTTCAAAATATATACTGTATGTGTGTGTCTTTATTTATATATAATAAATATACACAGTACACACACAGTATACACAAAAAACTTTTGTTTTGGATGCGATTAATCATTGCCCAGCACTAATTTATTTTATTTTAAGTAAGAATTTTTTATGGTTTTAATTTTTTCATTTTAATAACTCTGATTTCACTTGACATTTACTTCATTTAAAGTAAAAAACAAAACAAAACATTTCTTCTGGTTTTAGTTGTAGTTAGTGGGCTCACTGACCTGATAGCTGTCCAGAGGTCTCTGTAATTTGGCGGATCGTGCGGAAACGCAGCCGATGGAGACGGACAGGACGGCCTCCACCAGTAGCGGCAGCGTCCCCGAGTGCTGGACCGGCCGCACGCTCACCTGCAGCCTCCGCGAGTGACCCTGGACAAACACACACACAGATGCTCAAGACTTCTGGTCGGTTTGTCTGCGTCACATCACGCAGGCCGAGAGTCGCACCTGGCGCAGCTGAAACACTCCTCCGGTGCTGACGTCTTTGCTGGGATGAAGCTCTACGGACGAATACTCGCCCTGCTCGTTCAGCTCCTGTATGGAGACCCACAGCTCGATCTCACGCGACACTTCACTCCACCTGTCAGACACACACAGATGAGCACAGATGCACAGGAGTGCCAGACTCTGGCTACATGTGTGAAGAAATGCACCTGTCTCTGAGCGTCCGTCTCTTGGCCTGCAGCGCGTCCAGCTCCCACACAGAGCGGCCGTTACCTGCGTAGCGGTGACCCCAGACCTCGATGGCCAGAGCGCCGTCTGAGATGAACTCCAGAAACTCCTCCGTCACGTGCACCACAAAATCCTGCCAACATGAATGCAGCAAAAGCAGACGTTTACATGTTCTGAATAGAATCCTAGCATTTCTAGCATTATTAGCATGTCACTAGCATGTTGTAACATGATTTTAGCATGTTGCTAGCATGTTTCTAGCATGATTACCATGTCACTAACATGTTTTAGCATGATTAGCATTGCTTTTAGCATGTTGCTAACATTTTTCTAACATGATTAACTAGTTACTAGTTTTGTTAGCATGATTAACAAGTTACTAGCATGTTGCTAACATGTTTCTAGCATTATTAGCATGTCACTAGCATGTTGTAGCATGATTTTAACATGTTGCTATCATGTTTCTAGCATGATTACCATGTCACTAACATGTTTTAACATGATTAACATGTTTTTAGCATTTTGCTAACATTTTTATAACATGATTAGCTAGTTACTAGTTTTTGTTAGCATGATCAGCAAGTTACTAGCATGTTGCTAGCATGTTTCTAGCACGATTACCATGTCACTTATATGTTTCAGCATGATTAGCATTGTTTTTAGCATGTTACTAACATTTTTCTAACATGATTAACTAGTTACTAGTGTTTGTTAGCATGATTAGCAAGTTACTAGCATGTTGTTAACATGTTTCAAGCATTATTAGTATGTCACTAGCATGTTGAAGCATGATTTTAACATGTTGCTAGCATGTTTCTAGCATGATTACCATGTCACTAACATGTTTTAGCATGATTAACATGTTTTTAGCATGTTGCTAACATTTTTCTAACATGATTAGCTAGTTACTAGTTTTGTTAGCATGATTAGCAAGTTACTAGCATGTTGTTAACATGTTTCTAGCATTATTAGCATGTCAGTAGCATGTTGTAGCATGATTTAGCATGTTGCTAGCATGTTTCTAGCATGATTAGCACGTTACTAACATGTTTTTAGCATGATTAGCATGTTTTTAGCATGTTGCTAACATTTTTCTAACACAATTAGCTAGTTACTAGTTTTTGTTAACATGTTTCTAACATGATTAGCAAGTTACTAGCATGCTGTTAGCATGTTTCTAGCATGACTAGCATGTTGTAGCATGATTTTAGCATGTTGCTAACATGTTTCTAACATGATTAGCAAGTTACTAACTTGTTGCTAACATGTTTCTAACTTTATTAACATGTCAGTAGCATGTTGTAGCATGATTTAACATGTTGCTAGCATGTTTCTAGCATGATTAGCACGTTACTAACGTGTTTTTAGCATGATTAGCATGTTTTTAGCATGTTGCTAACATTATTCTAACATGATTAGCTAGTTACTAGTTTTTGTTAGCATTTTTCTAGCATGATTAACAAGTTACTACCATGTTGCTAACATATTTCTAACATTATTAGCATGTCACTAGCACGTTGATAGCATGATTAGCATGTTGCTAGCTGGTTAACATGGTTATTATGTTGTTAACATGTTTCTAACATTATTAGCAAGTTACTAGCATGTTGTTATGTTTTAACATGATTAATGTGGTTAACATGTTTCTAGCAGGATTAGCATGTCACTAGCATGTTGTAACATGATTTTAGCATTGTTTTTAGCATGTTGCTAACATTTTTCTAACATGATTAGCTAGTTACTAGTTTTTGTTAGCATGATTAGCAAGTTACTAGCATGTTGCTAACATGTTTCTAGCATGATTAGCATGTCACTAGCATGTTGTAACGTGATTTTAACATGTTGCTATCATGTTTCTAGCATGATTAGCATGTCACTAACATGTTTTATCATGTTTTTAGCATGTTAACATTTTTCGAACATGATTAGCTAGTTACTATTTTTGTTAACATTATTAGCAAGTTACTAGCATGTTGCTAACGTTTCTAGCATTATTAGCATGTCACTAGCATGCTGTAGCATGATTTACCATGTTGCTAGCATGTTTCTATTATGATTAGCATATTACTAAGGTGTTTTTAGCATGATTAGCACGTTTTTAGCATGTTGCTAACATTTTTCTAACATAATTAGCTAGTTACTAGTTTTTGTTAGCATGTTTCTAACATGATTAGCAAGTTACTAGCATGCTGTTAGCATGTTTCTAACATGACTAGCATGTTGTAGCATGATTTTAGCATGTGCTAGCATGTTCCTAACATGATTAGCAAGTTACTAGCTTGTTGCTAACATGTTTCTAGCATGATTATGTCATTACCATGTTATTAGTATATTTTGCATGAGAAGTATGTTGTTAGCATGTTTTCTAGCATTATTAGTATGTTGTTTTTGGAATGATTACAAGTTACGAGCACGTTGATAGCATGATTAGCATGTTGCTAGCTGGTTAACATGGTTATTATGTTGTTAACATGTTTCTAACATTATTAGCAAGTTACTAGCATGTTGTTAGCATGTTTTAACATGATTAACCTGGTTAACATGTTTCTAGCAGGATTAGCAAGTCACTAGCATGTTGCTAGTATGTTTTTAACATGATTCGCATGTCACTAGCACATTTTTAGCATGTTTCTAGCATGATTAACAAGTTACTAGCATGTTGCTAGCATAGATAAAATAAACAAATAAATACTAAAAAATAACAATAATAATAACTTATTAAATTTGAAAAAACAAAACAAAAATTAATGCGGTTCCCAAGGCAACATCTGAATTTTCTTTTACTTCAACTTGACTAAAATAAAAATAATAAAAACTATATAAACAAATAAAAAAAAAAATTAAAATAAAAAACAAAAATAAAATGACAAAATCACTAAAACGTTGACTACAATAAAAAAAATGCAAAAGTAAAGTATAAAAATAATAAATGTAAGAGATTTTACCCTGCAGTGGTCAAAGCGCACAGTGAAGTGGGCGTCGGCTGTCTGTGGGGAGGGCGTGTCTGGGCTGACGATGGGCGGAGCCACAGTGGGCTCTGATTGTTCCCAGAAGGTGTACTGACAGAAGACGAAGTTGGAGAGGTTGAGAGGAAGACCAGACGCCTCTCTGATCCGCACCTGACACGAAACACAACGAGAGCGCTACAGTCAGTGTTTATGACAACACAACAGCAGATCAGATCATATTTTTGCATATGTAAAAATTATTAATATTTATTAAAACTTTATAATCAGAAGACAGATGACATTCATAATTTCACTGTTACTGGAAAACAACAGCACATGTAAATCAGCATAATTCGCATTAACATGGTTTCACAAACACAAATGTTTTGCACGCATATGAACATGATCAGTAAATACAAAACAAGTATTTAAAGATTTGGGGAAAAAAAATATATCTGTGATTTTTCTGATGAAAAATATGATTAAAAAACTTTATTTATTTAAACTTTACTCATTTATTTATCTATTTATTCATTCAGAAAAAATACAATACGATAAAAATATAATAACAAATAAGTAAATGAAAAATAAATAAAATAATTACAAATACTTCATATTTATTATTAATGTGTAATTATTAATATTTATTAATTATTCATATATAAACAGACAAATGTATACATAAACAATAATAATAATTCTTATTAAATATTTAAAAAAGAGACATATTGCTATTGTAATATTTCACTGTAAAAAAATGAGTATTTAAGAAAAATAACAGAATAATAATTTTATTTTACAGGGAAAGAATGTGTACTGTAATAATGCACGATACATGATTTCAGCATGATTAGCATGTTTTTAGCATGTTGCTAATTATTCATATACAAACATTATAGACAAATTTATACATAATAATAATTCTTATTAAATATATATAAAAAAAGAAATATTGCTATTGCAATATTTCACTGTAAGAAAATTTAGTATTTAAGAAAAAATAACTTTTATAAAATAATTTTTTTTTACAGGAAAAAATATGATTTAAAAAAACCTCCAGGTTTGCTGTGTTTGTTTGCCTCTTTTGGCCCAGAAATTTGTTAAATAAATAAATACAACTAATTTAAATATAAAAATAATTGAATTACAATATCGTAAAATATTTAATGAAATATGACTAATTATTTAATTAATGTTCATAAATAAAATACACACACACACACACACACACACATACATATATATATATATATATATATATATATACATATACATACATAATAGTAAAAAGTACTTTTTTTAACTAAAACAATGAATTTAAGAAAAATAATATAATAATAATAATAATTTTATTTTACAGTACACTTATACAGTACTAATATTTATGGCCATTTTAACTTTTTTATTTTTAAACATTAAACAATTGAGCTTTTATGGTACCATTAGTAACTTCTAAATACTTGCATTTATTAATCTTAGTTAATGTTAATTTCATCATTCACTAATGCGTTAATAAAATCACAAGTTGTGTTTGTTAACATTAGTTAATGCACAGTGAACTAACGACGAACAATGAACAAAGATGAATAAATACCGTAATAAACGTATCGTTCATTGTTCGTTCATGTTAGTTAATACATTAACTAATGTTAACAAACGACACCTTATTGTAAAGTGTTACCACTTTTATTTTGGTGGAAAAAACGGCTTCTCAAATGTCATTACAAGCTCATGAAGATGGTCAGAGCATGTTGTCTTCCTAAACGCACAATATAAACTCAGAGCAGGGATGAGATTGATAAAATAATTGAGTGATTTTTACTCTGCAGGTGAGTTTTCTGGCCATGTGGACGATCTCTCCGTTGTTGTCCATGACCTCGTATCCGCTGCTCTCGCTGGAGTTCTCGGAGGAATCGTCTCCTCCGGCCAGACGCTCGGGAACGACGCCGCTCACGCGCAGCAGCTCCACCTGCAGACGACCCGCCACCTGACATACAGGACAAGAGACGAGACGAGATGAGAAACGCCTCTAACAGCCTGTTCACCACACAGACGTCTGCCCACCTCCCCCTGCTGGCTGATGATGGGAACGGCGTACTGCAGCTTCACATCATGAAACAGACACTCCAGGAAGACGTTTGCCACGCCAATGAGGTTGTGATTCTCTTGCGCTTCATAGAACGGATCGCTAACTTTACTGTGCAGCCGGTTCACCTGGAAGAAACAGGAAATTATTATCAATGTTGAAAACTTTGATACAGTTTATTTGATGTCCTTGATGAATAAAAGTATCGTTTTCTTTCACTCACCACTTCCTGTGTTCCTTCCCTCCAGTCTCGGTAATGGTCTCTCATGTCCACTAGTTTGTTTTCTAGTTTCTCGATGGTCCACACCTGCGTTCCCTTACCTTTACGCCGCACCTGGATGGCCGGTTCACTGACTATAGCGCCGCGCTGCGATTAAAATAATTACAGCAACTTCATATTACAGAGGAAACACTATCAACTGCAACTAAACACTTGCTTTTATATAATCACATTTTCAACAACTAATGCATGAATGTATAACTATGAATGCAATGCAAATCGTTTTCGGATAAATGCATAAGCGTAAGTGATATTTTTAGTTTTTAGTGTTACCATTTTTAATCCATGTTGTCATTCAATTAATGTGAGACCATAAAACTGCATGCATAATATTTATCAAAGTTAGTCGACTACCTATTTAGGGTTCATCTGTAAAGACACACCTAATGCACAACTATAAATGAGAGCATTTAATATTAATCTTTGTGTAACTATATTAATATAACTATTTAAATGTCGAAATAAATAAATGAATAAATTAAATAAATGTAATTTATGAAAATATAAATAAAACACATAAATGAGTAAATAAATAATAAAGATGTAAATTAATAACTAAATTAATAAATAGATAAATAAATTAAAATAAACAAATGAGTAAATAAACCAACAAATAAATAACTGAAAATTACAAATAAACAAGCAAATAAATAATCAATAAATGATTAAATAAACAAAAGAATAAGAAATAAAAATAAGAAAACAAACAAATAAGTAAATAAATAAATAAATACATACATACATAAATAAATATAAATCTTTGTATAAGTATATTAATATAACTATTTAATTGTCGAAACAAATAAATTAATAAATTAAATAAATGTAATTTATGAAAATGCAAATAAAAAATAAACACATAAATAAATGAGTAAATAAATAATAAAGATGTAAATTAATAACTAAATGAATAAATAAATAAATGAAGATAAATAAATAAGTAAATAAACCAACAAATAAATAACTGAAAATTACAAATAAATGAGTAAATAAATAATCAATAAATTATTAAATAAACAAAATAATAAATAGATAAATAGATATAAACAAATAAGTAAAATAAGTAAATAAAAAATATATAAATGAGCAAACAAATTAAAATAATGATATATATATAAATAAACAAATGAATAAACGAGTAAATAAACAAACATAAATAAATGCAAAAAATCTAAATCAATAAACAAGTAAATATATATATATGAATACACAATGGAATAGTGAAAAGTAAGAAAACAAATGAATAAAGTCAACAAATAAATAAATGAGCAAATAAACAAATTAAATGTATAATAATAAACAGGTGCATAAAAGCACATTAATAATCATAAGTATGTAAACAAATTAATGTGTAAATGCATAAATAAAAAGTACATACATACATTAATAAATAAATATTGTTCTCTTTCCATTTTATTAGCTTGTGTGCTAACCAAGCTTACAGTTTTGCTGTGTTTTTGACTCTGTTTTTGTTTTGTTGTTTTTGTTTTGACTTTGTTTTGTGTTGTTGGTTCCGCATGTACACGTGAGCGCGTCTCACCTTGCGGTTTGCGCTGAGGTTGGCGGCGGGGATCTGCAGCGTGACCTGATAGTCGGTGAGTTTGTGCATCTCCTCGGATAGGAAGTTCGCCTCCCGCACCAGTGTGTTCGCTCTGACCACCTGCTCGCGCAGCCGAGACAGACTCTGACGAAACAGCTCGTCCCTGAAACACAGATGAGTGTGTGTGTGTGTGTGTGTGTTTGGGTGAGACAGCAAGGGAAATCATGTTATGTTGCCTTTTAAGATACTTGTGCATCACATGCGTCCTTAGCCATGAAATCAATCCTATAATGCACTGCAATGAGCTCAGGGAAACCACATGGTTGCTACAGGAAGCGTGTTACAGACGAACAGGCTCGCGTCTGACCTCTCGTCGGTCCAGAGGCGCAGTTTGTTGTGCGTGGCGTGTGTGGGGAAGCTGCTGCAGCGCTGGTGCTGAGACACTTTCTCCGGCGAGAGCTGCTGCCGCAGAGACTGGAGCTCGCGCTCGTACATCAGACGCTGCTCCTCCAGCGCCAGACGCTTCTCCTCCACGTACTGCTTCTCCAGAGCCTGAACCACGTTCTGCATCGGGTCTGAGAGGAAGAGATGCGTTCATTAAAGCTGGTACTAGAAAATTCAACTAAAACTAAAATAATAACTCAGAACATAATTTTTTGCTTATTTGTTAATTGAAACAAAGCTGAAATAAAATAAACATAATTAATATAAAATAAAATAAAACACAAATATTAGATGTAAAATTTTAGACACTTTCAGAAACTGAAATGAAAATTAAAAATGTAAATAGTAAAATAAAACCTAAATTACCCTAAATAACAACCTGAAACTACAACTAAAACTAAAACAATTCAGAACATATTTTTTTGCATATTTGTTAACTGAAACAAAGCTGAAATAAAATAAAAATAATTAATGACAAATAAAATAAAACAAATATTAGATGTAACATTTTAGACACTTTCAGAAACTGAAATAAAAATTAACAATGTGAAAAGTAAAATAAAACCCAAACTGGCCTGATTAAAAACCCGAAATTACAACGAAAACAATTCAGAACTTAATTTTCAGACACTTTCAGAAACTGAAATAAAAATTAAAAATGTAAATAGTAAAATAAAACCTAAAACTAAAATAAAAATAAATGAAAGCAATAAAACTAAATTACTAAAATGTACACTAAAATTAAAATGAAAATTGTAAAAGTAAAAGCTTAAAATTACATGCAATTGAACATACAAAATTACTAAAATGTAAACTAAAATTAAAATAAAACCTAAGAATACCAAAAGTAAAAGCTAATTCACCATATTAATAAATACTATCATTAAAATACTAAAAAAAATAAATAAAAAACACTGCTAATGACTGATTTCTATAATATTATACATTATATAAACAAAATGTGTATTATTTATGAAATAATACATTTTATAATATATAATAAATAAGTAATACAAATCTGATTTAAATAAATATATATAAATATATAATTAAATTAAATAAATATATAAGTATGAAAATTACTTATTATATGGACAAATTAATAGACATATTTAAAGCTGTTTATTTAATGATTTACACTGTAGCTAAATAATAAATGTAGTTAAATATATAATAATATACATGAAAAATACAGAAGAATAAACAACTATTTTATTTTTAATAAATAACTAAAATAAATATTAAAATAAATATATGAATAATATATGAATAATATTATATTATATATAATATGTATTATTTATAAAATAAATAAATATAAATATTATATTTTTTTATTTATTATATAATATAAAATAAATAAATAATAAAAATGAGATTTAAATAAATAAAATATTTAGAACAGTTTAATTAATGTCTAAATTACTTATTAAATGGACAAATTAATAGACATATACTATTATAGAGAAATACTTTGTGTGTTTATGTAAAATTGCATAAGATATTATGGTTTTCAAATAATATTCATAATAAAACTATTATTTATTTTATTGTATTTTGATAATAATCAGCAATGCGAATACAAGCAGGTAAATTTGTCTTGTTATAGGGATGTATAGATGTGATAAACAGGTAAATCATAATAATTTATTATTTATTTAAATGAAATTATAAATGATTTGCATTGCAGCTTCATATTAATTCGCAATGAGGATACAAGCAGACAAATTTATCTAGTTATAGGGATGTACGGATGTGTATTATATTTCATATAAAGACACTGTAAAGCATTTCACTGTATTAAACTCTGCCATGCGTGTCGTTATGTGTACTGTGAAGTGAAAGCTGTGTGGTGTCAGAGGTCAAAGGTCAGGCGTGTACCGTTGCTCCCCAGCGCTTTCATCATGACCTCCATCTGTGCGAACTCGTAGCTGTAGTCCTGTTCGGACGAGGCCTCGCTCGCCGTCTCCACGTCGGCCTCCACGAAGCTGTCGCGGGGAGAGTCGCGCTCCGGCTCCTTTAAGCGGTCGCGCCGCTTGCGCTTCGGCAGGTTGATTCTGAGGACGACATTCGCTCTGATGAGTTTGACGCATGCGACAACACGAGACGCCTGCATGTGTGAACCTGACGCTCACCTGAAGAAGTGGTTGTTTCCCCACAGGATGCGATCGCCGTGCCACAGGTGAACCCTGGAGTAAACCATCGTCCCGTTCACACACGTCCTGTGACCGGAAAACCAATGAAATGCAATATTACACTATTTTACACAAATAATACAATGCACAAGATGTAACGAAAGACTTAACAATATAATATGAAAATACTATACATTTTAAATTGCAAAATATTCAGAATGATCAATGTTGTTATCTAAATCATTAAATATCAGAGCTTGTTTTCAAATAATATATACAGAAAACATAATGCTGCATTAACAGAATAAAACTGAAATAAAAATGGATAAAGATATTATGCAAACATACATATGTTTATATTCAGAAATACTCAATTATCTGTGTAGTTATCGTTAACTAAAACTAAAAGCATTTAATAACCGATATAAAATATAAAAAGCATTATTTTTGGTTATTTGGCAACATTTCAAATTTTTGTTTAGCTTGAGTTGGAGTACTACAATTATACAAAATTAAGTAAAATATATTACTTATTAATTTATAATTTATAAAAAAATATTATTAATTAATTTATAAAATGATAAAGCTTACCAAAAAATGTGCTAAAACTAAAATATAACATGTGCTACAATGTACTAAAATACTAAAAATATAAAAATAAAATATGTACTATATAAAATATAAAAATGAAATATTGATAAATCCTATTTTTTTTTATTATTCAGAAATATAAGCATTTAAGTGCATAGGAGAATTACGCAATAAAGAGATAAATAAATTATATATATATATATATATATATATATATATATATATAAATATAAATATAAATATATAAATATATAAATATATATATATATATATACAACTATTTTATTTGTAATAAATAATCACTAAAATAAAGATTAAAATAAAGTACATATTTATTATGTATAAATATTTATTATATATTTAATATATAAATAATATATTTATTTATTTATTTTATTATATATAAGGAATACAATTCATATACATACATAAATACATAAATACATAAATAACTAAAATAAATATTAAAATAAAGTTTATATTTATTATGCATAAATAATATACATATACACACACATATATATATATAGATTATATATAAATATATAAAATGTATTCTTTTTTATAAAATAAATACATTTATTTATTTATTTATTTATTTTATTATATACATAAGGAATGAAAAACAGATTTAAATTAATATTATATATATTTTATAATTATTATATATGTATATAAAATAAATAAATTATAAAAATGAGATTTAAATAAATAATAATGATTAGTTTCAAATTAAACTAAAAATACAGTACTGTAGAATACAATACATAAATATAATTATTATTTATTTTATAATAACAATAATAACAACAACAACAATAATAATAATAAATATATATATATATTAAATACAAAAATATATATATTTAATATACGTCAAAAAACACTTGATTTGCTTTCTGCAAAATATACTTCTTTCCATTGATTTTAGGGTGAAACATGACCAGAAAAAAAAAAAAAAATAATAATATATATATATATATATATATATATATATATATATATATATATATATATATATATATATATATATACACACACACACACACACACACATATATATATATATAATTTCATTTTTTTTCTTAAATTCACCATCCATTTATTTGTCAAATACATTTTTTTTTTCATTGGTACAATTTATTTTGCATATGCTAATTTGAATGTAAATTATTATTATTATCTAGAAAAAGTACAGTCATTTTAATGCCAATAAATAACAGTGAAAGCTGATTTATGAGGTGCACAGGTTTGTCTTACCTGGCGTTGTCGGCCGGCGTGAGCGTGACGTCTCCGTCTGCAGTGACGTCCAGCACACAGTGTTCAGACTGGATCCCGATCCCGAACAGCTGGATGTCCTGAGACGTGTCGGCTCCCACACGCGTGTGATCCTACACGACAGCAAACATCTCAGAGGAAGCACTCAAGTGTTTTCATACATGTGGGCTGAGTTACACAAACACTGCTGCTCAGGCCTACAGCCGCTCTGTTCCCCTCACATTAGCATGCTAATTCCACAGCGCTACGCCGCCGACTGGAGGCGGCACACAAAGGCCTGTTGTTGGTGCAGACGAGGTCTAGCTGCTGTTTTCACAGGTCTCGATCAGAGCTCAGGGCCGCTGCGAGCGCAAACACCACCTTTAATCTGCCTTTTTAACACAACCTCCAGATATCATTCATCTATAATGCAATTTTAATTTGTTTGCAAATACATTTTGTATGGAGTATGAAGTGACCCTTAAAAAAGAAAGGAAAAGTTAGTATTTTAATAATTCAAACATAGAAATAGAAATAAATGAATTACTTTTTAAAGGAACAAATTACTAGAGATATTTAAAACTGTTTATTTAGTGTTTTAAAGTGTAGCTAATTAAAACTATGCATTAAAAAAATATAACAATAAACAACTATTTCATTTGTAATAACTAAAATAAAGATTAAAATTAATATTTATTATAAATATAATATTATACACGATATAAATAAAATATGTATTATTTATGAAATAATACATTTTATAATATATAATAAATAAATAATACAAATCTGATTTAAACAAATATATAATAAATAAATATAAATATATTTATTTATTTATTTATTATATAATATAAAATAAATAAATAATAAAAATGAGATTTAAATCAATAAAATATTTAGAACTGTTTAATTAATGTCAAAATTACTTATTAAATGGACAAATTAATAGACATATTTAAAACTTTATTTAATGTTTTAAATTGTACCTAAATAAAACAATACATTATAAATATAAAAATATAAAAATAAACAACTATTTTATTTTTAATAAATAACTAAAAATAAATATTAAAATAAAATATTATATACAAATAATATATATAATTTGTATTATTATTAATAAATACTAAATAAATAAATATTACTTATGATACATAATAAATAAGTATTAATAAATAAATAAGTAATAAAAATCTGATATAAATATACATATACATATATATATATAGTATAAAATAAATAAATAGTATAAAAATAAACAAATATTTTATTTTTAATAAATAATAACTAAAATAAAGATTCAAATAAAATATTATATATAAATAATATGTATTATTATTTATAAATAATAAATCAATAAATATTACGTATTTATTATATAAAATAATATGTATTATTTATAAAATAAATAAATAAATAAATATAATTATTATTTATTTATTTTATAATATATAATAAATGAGTACTACAAATCTGATTTAAATAAATATATAATACATAAATATAAACATTATATATTTCTTTATTATATAATATGAAATAAATAAATAATAAAAATGAGATTTAAAAAAATTAAATATTTAGAACTGTTTAATGTCAAAATTACTTTAAATGGACAAATTAATAGACATGTTTAAAACTGTTTATTTAATAAAAATCTGATATATATATATATAGTATAAAATAAATAAATAATAAAAAAGATTTTAAAAAATAATAATGACATACAAGACTAAAAAAAATACTGTACTGTAGTAAGCATATGAAAAATAAATTCAATATTTAGAACTGTTTAATTTATGTTTAAAAAAAATCTAAATAGTATTTATTAATTTATTTACATTTGGAAATGGACAAATAAGCTATTCTTATTTTTGAGGTTGTGTCCTTTGAGATGCATAAAAAAATAAAATAAAAGAGCATCAACAATCCTTGCTTCTGTAACAGCGATGCAAGTCTCACGTATGACGTCTTAGTGTTTCATCACTGTACCTTCAGATAGTAAACCAGCAGTTCATTGAGAGCCGGATCGGCGTTCAGGTTGACCAGGAAGCACTTGTCCTCTCCGACCTTGATCCCTGACGACTCCAGAGAGATTCCCATGCTCTCCAGCTGCTTCTGACGCTCCTGCAGAGACCAATCACATCGAGACGACAGCTGTCAATCATCAGTGTGAATCAATAATTGAGAGTGTGTGTTTGTGTGTGTGTGTGTGTGACCTGTGCAATCTCCTCCGTCTTCCGGAGTTTCTCCTCCCAGGTGACGGTCATCTCCTGAATGAGTTTCTCAGACTCCTGGAGTTTCTCCTGCAGCTCAGGAGCCTTCAGAGACTGACAGACACAACATAATATCATTAACAGCTAAGAGTCTATTCTCCTCTTCATTTTAGTATTAGTGATATACAATTATAGTTTCCCTGCTCACCTCAGCCTGCGAGAGCTGCACCTTTAGCTTTTCCACTTCCTCCCGCAGCTCTCTGATGATACGGGCGTTGGGATCTTCGTTTACCACGGCGTGGTTGACTATTCTCTTGGCTCGGTCGGCGTAGCGCAGCGTGGACAGCGTCTCCTCGTAGTTGTCAGCGGCTGGGCTGATGGTGGCGATCATGGCCGTCTTACTGTTGCCACCCAGATTGTCCTGTAGAAGCAAAGGAATTTGGAGATTTTGAGATCGATTCCCCCGGACATTTGGCTCTATTGAATGAGATGAATGGTGTTTGACGAGCTCTGATGATCATACTCACCTTCAGCAGCCACGTCAGCACTGAGTCTCTGTACGGCACAAACTTGCTCTTGCCTTTTCCTGCGGACTGATCGGCGAGGGCAGAAATCACACAGCCCAGCGTCGTCAGAGACCTGGAGACATAAAACACCACACAAACATCAGAAAATGACACAGAAACAGCAGAAAACACTACACATACATCACAAAAGCACCACGGAGACAACATAAACCACCACACAAATGACATAAAACACCACGGAAACAACAAATAACCAAACAAAAACCATAAAACACCACAGAAACAACCCAAAGAACATAAAACACCACACAAATATCAGAAAACACCACAAAGACAACATAAACCACCACAGAAATGACATTAAACACCACAGAAATAACAAAACACCACACAAACATCACTAAACACCACACAAATATCAGAAAACACCACACAAACATCAGAAAACACCACAGAAATAACAAAACACCAAACAAAAGCCATAAAACACCACACAAGCAACATTAAACACCACAAAAACAACATAAACCACCACAGAAACATCAGAACACCAAACAAACATCATTAAACACTACACAAATATCAGAAAATGACACAGAAACAGCAGAAAACACTACACATACATCACAAAACACCACAGAGACAACATAAACCACCACACAAATGACATAAAACACCACAGAAATAACAAATAACCAAACAAAAACCATAAAACACCAAACAAGCAACATTAAACACCACAAAGACAACATAAACCACCACACAAATAATATAAAACACCACAGAAATAACAAAACACCAAACAAACATCACTAAACACCACACAAATATCAGAAAACACCACAGAGACAACATAAACCACCATACAAATGATATAAAATGCCACAGAAACAACACCACAAACAACTTAAAACACTACACAAGCTACATAAAACACCACCCTAACATAAAACAACATACAGACATACTGAACACCACACACATCAGAGAACACCACAGAAACTAGGGCTCGGCGATAATTCGATAACAATAATTATCGCGATATAACTTTAGTCGATAAAACGATATGAAGAGTTTGATAAATGTTCTATGTAATTTTTAATGCGGCAAAAGCGGAACGAAATAAGGGGCCGTTCACATATCTCGTCTTTTGCGCGCTCAAGTTCGTTATTTCAAATCTAGACGCGCGGCAGCCGCGCTCATAACGGAAGCGACACTGTCGCGACGCGCACGCGGTGCGACGCGCTCGTTTTTTTTCAGGAGCGTCCGCGCCGCATCGAGATGAAAACATCTCAAAATGCCGCAAGCGCACCGCTGGTCATGTGACAAGATTCAACCAATTAGCTTCATCCTTTCCCGTAACAACACCGAAACTCAGCCAAGATAGAGAAACGGCGTTTTTAGGCGCAAATATGAGAACGGCCCCTAACGCGACTCATCTGAATCGCGCCACACGGACTGTTTATCCGCTCGGACCAAAGTTTAAAGTGCAGCGCCGCGCGAGCTCACTAAACAAGATGCATGTATGCTTGCTACCATGAAACACCATGCAAACATTGTTAAACACCACACAAACATATTAAACATCACACAAGCACCAGAAAACACCACAGAAATAACATTAGACACCACACAATCATCACTAAACACAGCACAAACATCATTAAACCCCACACAAACAACATAAAACAACACACAAACATATTAAACACCACACAAATATCACAAAACACCACAAAGACAACATAAACCACCACACAAATGACATAAAACACCACAGAAATAACAAAACACCACACAAACATCATTAAACACCACAGAAATATCAGAAAACACCACAGAAACTAGGGCTGGGCGATAATTCGATAACAATAATTATCACAATAAAATTTTCCTCGATAAAACGATATGAAGAGTTTGATAAATGTTCTATATAATTTTGAATGCGCCGAAAGTGGAACGAAATAAGGGGCCGTTCACATATCTTGTCTTTTGCGCGCTCAAGTTCGTTATTTCAAATGTAGACGCGCGGCAGCCGCGCTCATAACGGAAGCTAATTGGTTAAATCTTGTCACATGACCCGCGGTGCACTTGCGGCATTTTGAAAAGCTGAGATGTTTTTAACTCGATGCGGCACGGATGCGCCTGAAAAAAACGAGCGCGTCGCACATGTTCATGTTGTTTGAACATTAATGTGTGTTGGCAGTGTATGTACAAATCTACCCTATAATGATAAAATCCATGCAGTGGTTTTTAATTAATCTGTAAAAATAATATCCCCTTTTTCAAATCGAGCCATTCTCAGATGCCTGTCGTTGTGGCGTCACATGACAGAGGCCACTCCCACAATAGTTGATTGACATGAGCGTCTTACCTCATTTACTCCCGACATCTGAGCCGCTGAAGATGCAGTGGATTAGGTTTGTTTGTGAAGGGAATGCGCCTCCCGATCTACATATATCCGTCTATGTTTGCGCAGATCATTCGTGATCCAGCTTCACTTACAGCAGAAGTGAGTATAAGGGTTTTTTTATGAATCTTTGCGATCGTTTTTCCTAATAATGTGCTAGTTAGCAAGTTTAGCAGCTAAATGCGGCTAAAGTAAACAGGCTCGTCTCTCCACAGAGAGAAGAGAGGGGCGGGGCGAGCAGAGCTCATTTGCATTTAAAGGAACAATCCCTCAGAATGGGTTGATTTTTGCAGAGCTGATTTTGGCAAGGTAAAAAGGGTGTTGTTTTACAAAACCATTAAGAATTTTTAATCAAAGTATATTAGAGACTTTTCATTAAGACCCTAAAGAATCATATCAACTTGTGGAAAATGGGCATCCCATGACCCCTTTAAGGGATTTGTTTCTATAATCTTTTGTGTGGGGAAGCCGGAATGAGTGGAGCCATCATTTTCCATGATGACGTTCATTCATACAGCATCTATTACAGTCTGCAGATTTCCTCTACTTATTCATGTGGTTTGCAACAATCCCTTTATTCTTTTAATTATATATTTAGTTGGTCCTAGTGCCAGCTTTTATTCTGTTTAGACTAATTTCCCAGACTACATACTGCCAACATTTTGTTTGTTTTTTGATTATTATAAGCAAGTGACTCATTTGCTCTGAATACGGCGAGCGGCCGCAGGCGTCTTACTTGTTGATGTTGCTGCCCTCCTTCAGTCTCTCTCCAGCGGCTCCAGTCTTAGAGACGCGTTCACTGCCGGCCAGATCCACCAGACTGATCTTACTCACTTTCTCACCAGAATTCTGCATTCACAGACATTACAGTCAACATCATTCTGAAACTGCACAAATTAGCCCAATATGGCACAGCACCTCTACTAAATTCTACTCCCTTGACCAGAGTCCAAAATCAACACTTGTCATGCATAATCTAAAAATAATTACAGGAAAAGTCCACTTCCAGAACAATAATTCATAAATAATTTACTCACCCCTTTGTCATCCAAGATGCTCATGTCTTTCTGTTTTCAAAATCGGGGGCACAATCCCAGAGCCTGTGCTACACAAGCTTTTGTGCTTAAAAAGTATACACATTTTTAATTTCTGAAAACAATGAGCGATTGTTTCGCTAGATTAGACCCTTCTTCCTCGTCTGGGATCGTTTAGAGCCTTTGAAGCTGCATTTAAACTACATTTTGTACGTTCAAAAAAGTATAAAATAGCGACAAAATGTTACTTTTTTTAAATTAATAACTTAATAACAAAATTAATATTTAAAAGCCATTACTAAAACACATTTAAAAATGGATATTTTTAAAAAGAGAAAACAACTAACAATATAAAAATTGATTTAAAAAGGACAAAAATAATTAAAATAGTTGAAACTAAATAGCAAAATTAACATTTTTAAAGTCACTAAAATAGAAAATGAAATAATTTAATAAAACAAACTAAATTAGTTTATTAAATTTAATTAATTATAATTATCAATTCTATTAATAAAAATAAAAAATGTACAAATTAAATTATTAAAAAAGGCAAAAAATAAATAAAACATAGAAAAGAAAGTATAAAATAGCGACAAATAGAAAAAAACCTTTAAAATGCTTTTAAATTAAACTGAACAAAATTAATATTTAAAAGACATAAATTAAGACATGAATTAATTTACTACTTAAATTAAAACTAAAATATATTTAAAAATGGATATTTTTAAAAAGAGAAAATAACTGATTGACAAACAAATGTAAAAATTGATTTAAAAAGGACAAAAAAAATTTGAAAAATAATTAAAATAGTTTAAACTAAATAACAAAATTAACATTTTTAAAGTCATTAAAATAGAAAATGAAATAATTTAATAATACTAATTAAATTCGTTTATTAAATTTAATTAATTATAACTATCAATCCTATTAATAAAAAAAGACAAATTAATTAATTAAAAAAGGCAAAAAAACTAAAATATAGAAAAGTATAAAATAGCGACAAATAGAAAAAACCATTAAAATGCTTTTTAATTAAACTTAACAAAATTAATATTTAAAAGACATAAATTAAGACATTAATTAATTTACTACTTAAATTAAAACTAAAATACATTTAAAAATGGATATTTTTAAAAATAGAAAACAATTAACAATGTAAAAACTGATTTAAAAAGGACAAAAAAGAAAAATAATTAAAATAGTTGAAACTAAATAACAAAATTAACATTTTTAAAGTCATTAGAAAATGAAATAATTTAATAATACTAATTAAATTAGTTTATTGAATTTAATTAATTATAATTACCAATTCTATTAATAAAAATAAAAAATGTACAAATTAAATTATTAAAAAAGGTAAAAAAATAAAATATAGAAAAGAAAGCATAAAATAGCAACAAAACCCCCCCAAAAAAGAAAAAAACCTTTAAAATGTTTTTTAATTAAACTTAACAAAATTAACATTTAAAAGACATAAATTAAGACATGAATTCATTTACTACTTAAATCATAACTAAAATATATTTAAAAATGTATATTTTTTTTTTTTAAAAAAGAGAAAACAATTAAAAATGTTAATATTAAAAATGTAAAAATATAATTGATTAAAAAATTACACAAACATAGATTTGAAAATGTCAAGTATTTTAATTATATTTTGCTAAAATGAATGCGCGAAACGACTCGAAAAAAAGATTTGTTCATTTTGCTGAACGAGGCTCAAAAGTCTGAGTCGGTAAAATGATCCGAACTTCCCATCACTACGTTGGAAGTTCAAAATCGGGGCACCAATGAAGTCCATTATATGGAGAAAAATCCTGAAATGTTTTCCTCAAAAACCATAATTCCTTTACAACAGAAAGACATGAACATCTCGGATGACAAGGGGGTGAGTAAATTATCTGTGAATTGTTGTTCTGGAAGTGGACTTCTCCTTTAAAACTTGAACAGGAACAGCAAATGTGGTTAACTGTGATTGTAGCTCATAACTGACCCCAGACTGCAGGTCATAAAGCGTCTGCGTGACGATGACGCTGAAGACGGCGTGCGATCGGCTGCTCTCCTCGTTCATGTTGGTGGCGGCTACCGTGCGTGATTTATTCCCCTCCGACATCAGAGACTCAATGTCCTGCAGGAGGCGCAAATGAGAGAGAACATGCAACCAAATCACATGCTGGAGTCACAAACGAAGAGTTCACTGTAAGTGCAGACAGCGAGTTTGAACATTCTACAAAGTTGAAAACAAAGTTGATACTTTTAAAAATTGATACTTTTTAAATGAAACATTTGTAACAGTTGAGGAGAGTCGTGTTCACCTCGAAGCTCATCACAGCCAGCTGAGACAGACCGTCCACATACGGACCCAGGACTTTATGCTCTCTGACCTTCAGAGACGTTCTGCTCCTGGACGGATGAAAGAGAGAGAAAACATCATTACAGATCAGCACTTTCAACATCATAAAATGGGGGGGAAAAAAACTATAAAAAATTAATTAAATGATAACTATTAATAAACTAAATAAATATAGCACAAAACAAGGTAAAGATTTTTTTTTTTTAAATGTAAAAACAAAAATATATAAATGAAAAACATAACTGAAAAATATAAAGTATAAAGTATAAGTTTTTTAAAATAAATAATTTAAACAAAATTTTTAAAATTTAAAAATTACATTTTTAAGGCATAAATATAGCACAAGCAATAATTTACTATAGCAATTATTATTAATACTATTACTAAATAAAAAACAGAAAACAAAACTGATTAAAAAAGGCAAAAATAAAATATAGAATAGAATATTATAAAGTATAAAATACTAACAAATAGAAAAAAAACATGTAATTTTTTTAAATTAATAACTTAATAACAAAAAGCCATAAATTAGGACATGAATTAATTTACTACTTAAATTATAACTAAAATACATTTAAACATTGATATTTTTAAAAAGAGAAAACAATGAACAATGTAAAAATATAATTGATTTTAAAAGGACACATAATTAAAATATTTAAAACTAAATAACAAGATTAACATTTTTAAAGTCATTAAAATAGAAAATGAAATAATTTAATAATACTAATTAAATTAGATTATTCAGTTAAATTCATTATAATTATATGACAAATAGAAAACAAAATGAATTAAATGTATTTTAAATGTAAATTAATTCATGTCTTATATGACAAATAGAAAACAAAACTTTAAAAAATGTTTTAAATTAAACTTTTCTTAAAAGACATAAATTAAGACATGAATTAATTTACTAAAATTATAACTAAAATACATTTAAAAAATGAATATTTAAAAAAGAGAAAACAATTAAAAATGTAAATATTAAATATTTAAAAATTACAAAAAAATAGATTTGAAAATGTCAGGTATGAAATTCTATCAGATTAAACCATCATTTAAAAATCAGAAATTAAATAACAATTAAAATGTAACATTTCATTCATATAAAATGAAATAATAATAATAATTAAATTAGATTATTCATTTAAATTCATTATAATTATCAATTCTATTAATAAAAATAAAAAATGTAATTTATTGATTAAAAAAGGCAAAAAATAAAATATAGAAAAGAACAAAGTATAAAACAGTGACAAACAGAAAAAATAAACTTAATTAAATGTTTTTTTTTATTTAAAATATTTTTTAAATTAAACTTTTTAAAAGACACAAATTAAGACATGAATTAATTTACTAAAATTATAACTAAAATACATTTAAAAATGTACATTTAAAAAAAAGAGAAATTAAATTAAATTTATTAAAAATGTAAATATTAAAAATTTCAAAAATGCCAAAAATAGACTTGAAAATTTCAAGTATCAAATTCTATCAGATTAATCAAACATTTAAAAATTAGAAATTAAATAACAATTAAAACTTAACATTTAAAAGTCACAAAAACAGAAAATGAAATAATACTAATTAAATTAGATTATTCAATTTAACTCATTATAATTATCAATTCTATTATTAAAAATAAAAAATGCAATTTATTGATTAAAAAAAGGCAAAAAATAAAATATAGAAAATAACAAAGTATAAAATAGTGACAAATAGAAAAAAAACCTTAAAAAATGTTTCAATTAAACTAATTCAAGTATCAAATTCTATCAGATTAAACCATCATTTAAAAATTAGAAATTAAATAACAATTAAAACGTAACATTTAAAAGTCATAAAAATAGAAAATGAAATAATAATACTAATTAAATTTGATTATTCAGTTTAATTCATTATAACTATCAATTCTATGAATTAAATCAAGAAGATACATAGCACAAAAATAGAAAATCACTAAAAACTTGGTAAAAATTATAAATAAATAAATAAATAAAATATAAAATTTGAATGCCATAAAAACAGGAAGTGATGGAATTTAAGTTGAAAGCGGCGCCCCATCCGAGTGTGAAAGTGAAGCACGTGATAACGAGCGCAGTAAACTCTCACTAGGTGGTGCGGACGGGCTCTGTGTGTCTGATTTGAAAGGGCAGGAGAGGACGAGAGCGACAGATCAATGACTGCGGACTGTGAACCTTCACGCAGCCTACACATTCACCAAAACACACTGATACAGCAGATACTGACATAAAGGCTCATTTTGAGGCCTATCAAGTGCGTTTTGGTCCGAATCGGCTCACCCTTTGGGATCGAGCAGGTCTCGGACTTTCTCGTTGTAGATCTCCATGTAGGAAACCTCCACTTTGAAGGACTGCGTCTCGTTCTGGTCTCTGGAGACTCTCTCGAACAGCGAGCAGCAGAGTCTGGGGATCAGGCCCGGCTGATCTACGTTGCCCATCATGGAGAAGGATTTCCCAGAGCCTGTCAGAGCAGAACACGTAAAGCTCGTGTTAGAAGATCAAACGCCGGCCTGAGAACGAGGACAGGAAGGCAGGAGGAAACAGACAATACGGTGCGTCTACGGAGGAAGGACCGTGATTGAAAACACAGACGCTTCCTGTTCATGTATGGAGAAATATATCAGATTCTTTTTTTTGTTTATTTTTTTTTTTTGGTGATTTTCATATATAAAATAATTACAAAGTAATACAATAATTAAATAAATATTTTTATAAATATTATTATTATATATATATAATTATTATAAATATTTTTATATATATTTCTTAATAATTAATACATAAAACTGAAATAATAGTGAAATAATACTTTTTCATAATAATTAAAAAATAAAAATTAAAAGAAAGATTATTTATTTATTTTTTATTTGTGTTTTTAATTATTATTTAATAAAAAACTCAAAATGTCTATACACACATTTATACTTTAATCTTCATTTCTTTTTATATACAAATAATACAATAAAAAACATTTTTAAATAATAATTAAACTATAAATTTAAATAATATTAAAAAAATAAAAAATTTAAAGGAAAGATACATTAAAATATGAATTTTGTATTTATATTTTTTTGTATTTTTAATTATTATTAAGTAATACAAAATAACTCAAAATGCCTAGTTTCTTTTTGTCTTAAATGTTTAGACTAAAATTAGAAAAAAAAGTTTTCATTAAATACAAATAATTAATAAATAAAAATAAATGTTTAATTAATCTTTACTTCTCTTCATATAGAAATAATACAATAAAAATATTTTTTAATAATTAAACAATAAATTTAACATATGAAAAAGGAAAAACATGCTTGTTTTTTTATTTATAATTTTAGTTATTTAAATTTAATTATTAAGTAAGAAAAAATAACTCAAAATGTCTTTTTTCTTTTGTTTCTTGCTTTTTGTCTTAAATGTTTAGACTAAAATTAGAAAAAAAGTTTTTTTTAATACAAATAATTAATAAATAAAAAATAAATTAATACACATTTATATTTGAATTAATCTTCATTTCTCTTTATATACAAATAATACAATAAAAACATTTTTAAAAAAATAAATAATACAATAAAATAGTTTTTTAATAAATAAATAAAATTGAAATAATTAAACAATACATTTAAATAATAATTAAAAAACAAAAAATTATTTGTATTTTTTGTATCTTTTAACTTTATTTTAAATTATTATTTATGTAATAAAAAACAACTCAAAATATCTTTTTTCTTTTCAGTTTGTTGCTTTTTGTCTTAAATGTTTAGACTAAAATTTGAAAAAACGTTTTCTTTAAATACAAATAAGTAATAAATAAAAATAAATACAAACATTTATATTTCAATAAATCTTTTCATTTTTCTTTATATACAAATAATCAGTAAATAAAAATAAACAGATGTTTTTCCAAAGTGTTTTCCAAAGTGTTTTTATTAAGTGTTATAATTGTTTTTTTCTGTGAGATTCATGTCTACTGTAAATGAAGGTTAAAGAGAGGAAATCACTTGTTAATGTCTTGCAGGCTGATTTAGAGTAATTACCGGTGCTCTTTTGACAAAGAATGAGCATCTATTCAGTCAAACGGATGTCACCATCATCTAAAGCTCGGTCACAAAAGAGCAAATATGTGTGTGCTGAAAGCTCGAGGTGTGATTCATTGACAATCTACCTGTCTGTCCGTAAGCGAAGATGCAGGCGTTGTATCCTTGAAAGGCGTTTTCCAGTATTCCCTCCCCGAGGCACTTGAAGACGACCTCCTGACCTGCAGAACAAACACATGCAAACAAAATGCCACTTTGAATTCAAAAGCGGAACAAGTGTTATTTTAGTATTATTTATATGCTATTATTATTCTGTAATAATTATATATATATATATATATATATATATTAATTAAATGAATTAGTCTTTATTTTTATATTTTTAGAAATGCTGTTAATAAAAATTATTCGCAATTAATCGCATTTAATTGTATCCAAAATAACAGTTTTTGTTTACAATAAATGTGTGCATACTGTGTATATTATGTACACATAAATACACACACATGCATCATGTATGTATTTAAGAAAAATATGCTGTAAGTAGTAATAAAAAATAATAATAAAAAAAAATAAAAATTAATATTTTAAAAATAATGTAAAAACTAAAATCATATGAAAATAAATCAAAATGACTAAAACTTACACTAAAATCAAAATAAAATGACAAACTAAAATAATAATAAAAAATAAAAATAAATATTTTAAAAATATTTTAAAAACTAAAATAACATTATTATAAATCAAAATAATATTAAAACGTAAAAAGAAATAAAAAAACAAAAGCACATAAAAAAATTAAAATGACTAAAACTAAAATAATAAAAAAATAAATATTTTTAAAAATATTTTAAAAACTAAAATAACATTATTATAAATCAAAATAATATTAAAACGTAAAAAGAAATAAAAAAACAAAAGCACATAAAATCACTAAAACTTACACAAAAAATTAAAATGACTAAAACTAAAATAATAAAAAATAAATATTTTTAAAAATATTTTAAAAACTAAAATAACATTATTATAAATCAAAATAATATTAAAATGTAAAAAGAAATAAAAAAACAAAAGCACATAAAATCACTAAAACTTACACTAAAATAAAAATAAAATGACTAAAACTAAAATAATAAAAAATATATATTTAAAAATATTTAAAAAGCTAAAATAATAAAAATAAACAAATATAATTAATATAAATAAAAATAACAAAAACAAAATCACTATAACTTACACTAAAATAAAAATAAAATGACAAACTAAAATAATAATAAAAAATAAAAATAAATATTTTAAAAATATTTTAAAAACTAAAATAACATTATTATAAATCAAAATAATATTAAAACGTAAAAAGAAACAAAAAAACAAAAGCACATAAAATCACTAAAACTTACACTAAAATAAAAATAAAATTACTAAAACTAAAATAATAAAAAATAAATATTTTTAAAAATATTTTAAAAACTAAAACATTATAAATCAAAATAATATTAAAATGTAAAAAGAAATAAAAAACAAAAGCACATAAATCACTAAAACTTACACTAAAATAAAAATAAAATGACTAAAACTAAAACAATAAAAAATATATATTTAAAAATATTTAAAAAGCTAAAATAATATTAATATAAATCAATATAATTAATATAAATAAAAATAAAAACAAAATCACTATAACTTACACTAAAATAAAAACAGAAATTATAAATATATTTTAAAAAATATTTAAAAAACTAAAATAAATAAATAAATAAAAATAACAAAAACAAAATCACTATAACTTACACTAAAATAATTATAAATATGAAAAAACCTAATAAAAAAAACTATATCTAAATGATCATAAAAAAAATCACCCTGTCAAGTTATTTGTCAAATCTAATTTTGCTTTTACATTTGTAATTAATTATTTCATAATTTTGAATAATATTTTTTATTCATATTTAATCCAAAACTATTTTTACCAGCTTTAGTTAAGAATAAAAACACTGAGCAGAACAGAATACTCCACTCTGTTGTCTGTGACATTTCTAAGAAATGTTTCTCATTTCCTTGCTTTTCAAAGGAAATCCCTCCCAGAAAATCCTCTGAAATCAGCGTTTGACTGTGAGAATGTGTTCACGCTCTGCTTCTCCTGGTTTAGTGCTGACGGTGAATCGGGCAGCTGCGTGAACAGCTAAATAAAGCCGGAGCAGCGGTGCAGCTCATGCATTTAATGCACAAGAACAGAAACGCAGCAGTGAAACCCTTCAGACTGGAGATCTTTTGTTGACGGTCACAACTCATTAACCCAGTTTGGAACAAGTAATTGGCCAATAAGCAATTACTTTTTCCATTCACTTAATTTCAGAGAATTCATAAAGCTGAGAATAGTATACTGTGATGCATAAACATACTTCGATCTTAATTCAATTAAATTATCATTTTTTTTTTTTTTTTGGATTGGAATTTTTTTTTTTTTTTTTTTTTTTTCTTTGCAAGAAAAAAAAAGCTGTAAATTGCAAAAAATCAATATTTTAAAAATAATTTAAAAACTAAAATAATATGAATATAAATCAAAATGACTGAAACTTACACTAAAATAAAAATAAAATGTCAAACTAAAATAATAATAAAAATAAAAATAAATATTTTAAAAATATTTTAAAAATTAAAATAATATTAATATAAATCCAAATAATATTAAAATATGTAACAAAAAATAAAAATAAAAATAACAAATGCACATAAAATCACTAAAACTTACACTTAAAATGACTAAAACTAAAATAATAATAAAAAATAAAAATAAATATTTTAAAAAATATTTTAGAAACTAAAATAACATTATTATAAATCAAAATAATATTAAAACGTAAAAAAAAATAAATAACAAAAGCACATAAAATCACTAAAACTTACACTAAAATAAAAAATAAAATGACAAACTAAAATAATAAAAAATATATTTTTCAAAATATTTTAAAAGGTAAAATAATATTAATATAAATCAAAATTATATTAAAATATGTAACAAAAAATAAAAATAACAAAGCACATAAAATCACTAAAATGTACACTAAAATAAAATGACTAAAATATTAATAAAAAATAAAAATAAATATTTTTAAAAATTGCATATTTATAATATATAATGCATCAAGTTAATTTGGTTTCATTAGCATTAAAAAAGTGGAGTGAAAAAAATGTGGAGCTTCCCAAAAATTTTTAATGAGTTTCTCCACTACTGTTAAGGCTTGTATAAACTTATAACTGCACATGATCCTTCCTTAAAGACTTTAATTGCCACTCCGTCTACATGAGTCAATATAAGACTCATAAAAACAACTTTACATCCGCTAGACTGGATGAATGACAGATGAAAGAAGAGCTGCACAAACGGTCCATGTAAGAACATGTTCACTAGTCAAACATTTGTCAGAACAGTGTTATTCTGGCAGACTCAAACACAGAACAGGAAAAAAACAAAAAACAGACTGGTCTAGAAAAAGTGTACTGCTTTATAAAAATACATACAGAAATCACAAAAACCGTTTAAAAAAAACACCAGCTACTTCAGTGGTTGGTGCTAATAATGTGTTTATCCAGATGATATGACTATTTGGCAAAATTTGCATTAAATCTTAAAAACTTTTTTTTTTTTTTTTTAGTTTTTTTGTTGTTAAAATTATTATTGTCGTTAATATTTTAATTAGCTTTTAATTTTAGTTTTTATTTAGTTTAAGTTTTAGTAATTTTATGTGATTTTGTTATTGTTTTTATTTTTAAATATTTTTATTTGAGATTTAGTTCTAGTAGTTTGTTATTTTCATGTGTTTTTTAAATATTTCTACATAGATTTAATTTATTTTTGTTTCAGTTTTAGCAATTTTATGTGCTTTTATTTTTGGTCATTTTTAAATAATATTTCTATTTGGCTTTAACTGATTTTTTTTAGGTTTGTTTTGTTTTAATATTTATAAACTATGGAAGTATATTTTTATTTTTTTATATTTTTACTTTTCATTTTATTTTTAATTTTAGTAATTTTATGTGTTATTTATTTATTTGTACAAAAAAATCTATTTAGCTTTAATTTATTTTTATTTGAGGTTTAGTTCTAGTAGTGATGTGATGTGAGTTTATTTTCATTAGTTTTTTTTCATCTATTTTTATTCAGTTTTAGTAATTTTATGTGCTTTTATTTTCATTCATTTTTTAAAAAAAATTCTATTTGGCTTTGAACTGATTTTTATTTCAGATTTAGTTTTAGTAATTTGTTATGTGCTTTTGTTATTTTCCTTTTTTTTGAGGTTTGTTTTGTTTTAATATTTATAAACTATGGAAGTATTTATTAATATTTTTAATTAGATTTTTAAGTTTTTTATATTTTTACTTTTCATTTTCATTTTTATTTCAGTAATTTTAGGTGTTATTTATTTGCAATTCAGTTTTAGTAATTTTATGTGCTTTTATTTCTATTAGTTTTTAAAAAATATTTCTATTTGACTTTGAACTGATTTTTATTTCAGATTTAGTTTTTTGTTGTTTGAGGTTTGTTTAGTTTTAATATTTATAAAAGATGGACGTATTTACTAATATTTTAATTAGCTTTTAATTTGAGTTTTTATTTAGTTTAAGTTTTAGTAATTTTATGTGATTTTCCTATTGTTTTTATTTTTAAATATTTTTATTTAGCTTTAATTTATTTTTATTTGAGATTTAGTTTTAGTAGTTCGTTATTTTCATTTGTTTTTTAAATATTTATACTTGGATTTCATAAATTTTTATTTCAGTTTTAGTAATTTTATGTGCTTTTACTTTTGGTAATTTTTTAATAATATTTCTATTTGGCATTAACTGATTTTTATTTCAGATTTAGTTTTAGTAATTTGTTATGTGCATTTGTTATTTTACTTTTTTTTTTAAGTTTGTTTTGTTTTAATATTTATAAACAATGGAAGTATGTATTACTATTTTTAATTAGCTTTTTAATGTTTTATCTGTAGTTTTCATTTTAAATTTATTTTAAGTTTTAGTAATTTTAAGTCATTTTTTAAAATTTATTTATAAATATTTCTGTTTAGCTTTAATTTATTTTTATATGGGATTTCGTTCTAGTAGTTTTGTTATGTGAGTCTATTTTCATTAATTTTTTATTAATTACTAATTAAATTTCATTTTATTTTAGTTTTAGTAATTTTATGTTTTTTATTTCAGATTTAGTTTTAGTCATAATGTACTTTTGTTATTTTCATTATTATTATTATTATTTTTTACAAATATTTATATTTAACTTGAATGTATTTTTATTCAAGTTTTGGTACTTGTTTTTATGTTATTTATATTACTTGTTTTATATTTCTATGTAGCTTTTTTGTTGTTCTTGTTGTTTTTAATTTTTTGCTATTTTTATTTATTTATTTTACTTCAGCTTTAATTTATTTTTGCTTGTTTTAATAATTTTGGTATATCATACTAAATATGTACACTTATTTTATTTCAGTCAGTTAAAACAAAACTTCAAAGCAACAACTTGAAGTTTTTCACCTAATATTACTATTAATATTGTAAGAAAAAATATTTAATGACTGGAAAAACATTTTTTAAGGTGTAATAAGATTTAATAATAACATTAATATAATAATAATAATATTATTATTATTCTTCTTATTATTATATTTATTCTAGGTTTTTTTTAGTTCAAGTTTGAGTAATTTTGTTATGTGCGTATATTTTATTTATTTATTGTTTATATTGACATAATTTCTAGTTTTGTGTGCAGTATGCATCAGATGGTGAGTGAATGTTGTCTCGGACTTTAGTCTACCACAGTAAACCAGCAAAACCAGTACTAAGCCTAAACTAGTCTGGACCAGCATGGGAAATCTGTTGGATCTTTTCTCAGATCCCACCCTTGGGAACGGCTCATTCGTGTGTCCGTGTCATTTCCAGGTTTTCCACATCATAATAGCAAATATAATCCATAATTATCAGTCAGGTGTGAGCGTGTCCGGCGCAGTGAGAGTGTGAACGTGTTGAAGTGTGACTCACCGGCGTACTTCGGGACATTGGACTCATCCATGGACCAGAAGCAGTGGTCGAAGGCGAACACCTGCAGACACACACACACACACACACACACACACACACACACGCACACGCATGTTAGGACACGTCATTGAGCCTCACACGGACAAAAGACGACTTCAAGTGTTTAACAGCAGACACACACACAACATGATGCCGCTTGTTCTGAAAACTATGAGAAACAGCAGCTCTCACTAACTCAACATCAGCCACAACAAGCTCATGTGATAACTAGATAAAGAAAGTTCGTCAAGACAAACTTTAAGTTGGCTTGAGAAAGCCAGACCAGAAAGTTTGAAAAGTTTTTAAATGTTTTAAGTTTGACTGTTTTCAGTTTAAAATAGTTTGAAGTTTAAAATAGTTTTGAAAGGTTAAAGTTTGAACGCAGTCTGTCAGACAGATACACAGATAATTAACATGTTGTTAGTATGATTATTAACTTACTAGCATGTTGCTAACATGATTAGCAAGTTGTTACCATGTTGCAAGCATGTTTCTTGCACGATTAAGAAGTTGTTGCTAGCATGTTTCTAACATGATTAGCATGTTAATAGCAGGTTGCTAGCATGATTAGCAACTTATTAACATGATGTTAGCGTGTTCTAGCATGACTAGCAACTTACTAGCATGATTCTAGCATGATTAACATATTTATAGCATGTTGCTAGCATGATTAGCAAGTTATTAATGTGTTGCTAACATGTTTCTAGCATAATTAACATGTCACTAGCATGATTCTAGCACAATGCTAGCATGTTTTTAGCATGATTAAGTTACTAGCAGGTTGTTAACATGTTTCTAGCATGATTAACAAGTTGTTACCGTGTTGCTACCATGATTAGCAAATTGCTAACATGTTTTAAGCATGATTACCAGGTTGTTAACATATTTCTAGCATTATTAAGAAGTTGTTGCTGGCTTGTTTCTAACATGATTAGCATGTTTCTAGCATGATTAGCAAGTTGTTACCGTGTTTCTAGCATGATTAGCAGGTTGTTAGCATGTTTCTAGCATGATTAGCAAGTTAGTAACATGTTGTTAACATGTTTCTAGCATGATTAACATGTTACTAGCATGATTCTAGAACGATTAGCCAGTTACTAGCATGATTCTAACATGATTAGCATTTTAATAGCATGATTAGCAAATGACTACCATGATTCTAGCATGATTAACATGTGAATAGCATGATGTTAGCATAATTAGCAAGTTACTAGCATGTTTTTAGCATGAGTAGCAGGTTGTTAGTTGTTAACATGTTTCTAGCATGTTAATAGCATGATTAACAACTTATTAACATGGCGTTAACACGTTTCTAGCATGATTAGCAAGTTGTTACCGTGTTGCTAGCATGATTAGCAAGTTGCTAACATGTTTTTAACATGATTAGCAGGTTGTTAGCATGTTTCTAGCATGATTAGCAAGTTGTTACTGTGTTGCTAGCATGATTAGCAAGGTCCTAGCATGTTTTTAACATGATTAACAGGTTGTTAGCATGTTTCTAACATGATTAGCAGATTGTTAGCATGTTTCTACCATGATTAGCAAGTTATTAACATGTCACAAGCATTATTAGCATGTTACTAGCATAATTAGCATGATTTAGCACAATTAGCAAATTTCTAGCATGTTTTGAGCATGATTAAGTTACTAACATGAATCTAACCTGATTAGCATGTTAACAGCATGTTGCTAGCATGATTAGCAACTTATTAACATGATGTTAGCATGTTTCTAGCATGATTAGCAAATGACTAGCATGATTATAGCATGATTGACATGTTACTCGCATGGTCCTAGCACAATTAGCAATTTACTAGCATTAATCTAGCATGATTAACATGTTAATAGCATGTTACTAGCATGATTGACAAGTTATTAACATGTTGCTAACATGTTTCTAGCATGATTAGCATGTCACTAGCATGTTGCTAGCATGATTAGCAAGTTACTATTAATCATGAATCATTATTTCATTATCTATAAAATTCCCATCCACTGTTTGATCACTAAATATCCTACGTCACTCAGAAATACACCATATTAAAGAAACAAATAGGGTGCAAAATGCATTTCAAATAGACTTTGACTGTATATTCATTCCTGAAGCTCAAACAGCAGAATATAGCGCCGGCAACACCAACATCATGGGTTCGATTCCCAAGGAATGCATGAACATTAAAACAGCTGCCAAATGCATGAATATGAACATATGGTTTATTCAAGACAGAATAAGATTAAACAAAGAGCAAATGTTTGCTAACGTCTCCTGCGTCTCAGATGTTTCTGTGAAAACCCTCACACGTCTCCTTCAGAGATTCACAAGAGATTCCAACTCTTTCTCAGCCTGTACTTTGTACCAAAGCTTAAAATGAAAAGGAACCCGTGAGCTGTAAAAGAGCAGCATGTGAGCGATGCGATGCCGTTTCTCCTGAGAGATTCTTACGCCGCTTGTGTACAGCGACGGTCTTTGTGAGACGCTGTTAATTAGATACATAAATCTGGAGACGGAGGCATGAATTCTTGCTTTGGTGACCCGTGTTTCCAGAGAGACGGACCGGCGGATCCGTACGGGACACGGGCCTCCCTCATCTCACATCCCAGACAATGCACAACTGTTAATGCGTAAGAAATGTTCGTCTAGTGTTGCAATGAAATATCTAAACGCTATTAAAACAAGATGAATTTCCGTGAGAATCAGTGATGCATAACATATTAAGACTCAGATGTGTTTTATAGTCTCAGACTGTGTGTCTTCTTCCAAAATCAGCAAAATCTTCCTGTGAATTATTAAGAGAATCAGAAAAAGATCTGGCGCCCCTTCTTTTATTGATTATTTTGATCATTCTACGTAATGCCCTATTATTCACTGAATTTCTCTCTATTAAACCCTAAATAAATGTCAAACCAGTGTTTCATATATATAATATTTTTTAATTAATTAGTTTACTTATTAAGTCTTATTTTTACATTTTTAGTTTTCATTTTAGCCTAAGTTTTAGTCATTTTTAGTCCTTTTCTAATTAGTTTATTTTTATTATTTTATTTCAAATTTTATTAATTTTGTTGTTAAATAAATGCCAAATCAGTGTTTTTAAATTATTATTATTATTAATATTTTTTAGTAATTAATTTAATTTTCAGTTTTATTTTTTACATTTTCAGTTTTCATTTTAGCTTGTTTTAGTAATTTTTAGTAACTTTCTAATTTGTTTATTTTTATTATTTTATTTCAAGTTTTATTAATATTGTTGTTAAATAAATGGCAAACCAGTGTTTTTTTAAATTATTATTATTATTATTATTAATTTTAAATTAATTAATTTGATTTTAAAGTTTTAATTTTTACATATTCAGTTTTCATTTAGCTTAAGTTTTAGTCATTTTTAGTCCTTGTCTAATTAGTTAATTTAGTACTTGTCTAATTAGTTGCCAAACCAGTGTTTTTTTTTTTAATTATTATTATCATTATTATTATTAATTGTTAATGAATTTGTTTAATTTTAATGTTTTATTTTTTACATTTTCAGTTTTCATTTAGCTTAAGTTTTAGTCATTTTTAGTAATTTTCTAATTAGTTTATTTTTTATTATTGTATTTTATTTCAAGTTTTCATTTTAATGTTACATTTTTAAATTACTGTTATTAATAATAATAACTTTGACTACTTTATTTTTATTATTTTATTTTATTTCAAGTTTTCTTAATGTTTTTGTTAAATAAATGCCAAACCAGTGTTTTTAAAATTATTATTAATTTAATTTGTTAAATTAATTTATTTAATTTTACAATTTTATTTATTATATTTTCAGTTTTTATTTTAGCTTAAGTTTTAGTCATTTTATTAATTTTCTAATTAGTTTAAATTATTATTTAATTTTATTTCAAGTTTGATTAATTTTGATGTGTGCTTATGTTATTTCTATTTCTGGTTTAGTCATTTCTTAAGCTTATTTTGTTTTAGTTAGTTGCCAATGCAACAATTTGACACCTTATTTTATTAATATTGTAAGATTCACTATTTTACAATTTTTTAAATTCCCAATGGATAAAATTAAATTCCACTTTGTCTTTTATCACTAAATATCATGTTTCACTCAGAAACTATTATGTAAGAAAAATGGGTCACAAAATGTATTTTATATTAATTCAATTTCATATTCAGCATCAAATAATATTTTTAAATAATAATAATATTTTTTAATTAATTTATTTTAAAAGTTTTTAAATTTAATTTTACAGATTTTTTATTTAATAATTTAGTTTTTTTTACCTTGTGTATATTGGTATATACATAATAATACTAATAATGATAATAATAATAATAATAATTAATATAATTACAATTTTTATTTAATTTACTTTTTAACATAGTTTTATTGATTTTTATTTATTTTATTATAATTTAGTAATAATTAATTAATTTTTAATAAATTAATGTGTGCATACATATTGGCATATTATTATTATTATTATTATTAACATTATGATTTTAATTTTATTTATTATAACTATTATTATTATTCTACCTTGTGTGTGCATACATACTGGTATATTATTAATAATATCATCATTCATTTATTTATTTATTTTATTTCTTATTATTTTGTATGTGTGCATATATACATATTCTTGTGTCTATGCATGCATACAGTATATATACTACTTTTTCAATTATCTTAAAGAAATGAATGTTCAGCGTGGATGTGCTAGTGAATGAGTTGAATTTGCATTGAAAAACTAATGAAAAAAAATAGGAAGAAAATACACATATTCAAGATTGCATGAAAACAAGTTATAATTTCTTACAGCTTTTAAAACTGATGTCATTTCCAAATTGAAAACTGAAAAACAAGAGCGACTCTGAAGTCGTTTTGCTGTATATTATTGTGTGTTGTGAGGGCGGCGCTCATGCAGCGATGCGGCGCGATGTGTTTTATGAGTGCATGAGTTTTCTCAGCGTCTCTAGAGATCACTGGGCAACAGACAGAGTCTCTCATCTGTGAAATCAGACTGACCCAAATGTTCTCTGATTAAGAACAGAGAGTGAAAACGCTGGAAACGCGCGAGAAGAATAAACCATGACAAACATTTCATCGAATTACACACTTTTTCTTTTTTTCAAGAATAATTCTACAATTATATATAATGCAATTAAATCATTATAAATAAAGTTGTTTTCATATCATTTTGCATACGATCATAAGTTTGCATGTTTTTTCCTCTCTTTCTGTGCTGTTTTGCAACACTTTGGTCAGCCTTGTTTACTGTTTTAAATGTGCTTTACAATCTTCAACAATTTAATATGTCTAATATGCTGATTTGCTGCTCAAGAAACATTTCTGATTTTTATCAGTGTTAAAAACAGTTGTGCTGCACAATATTTTTGTGGAAACTGTGATATATTTTATTTTTCAGGATTCACAGATGAATAAAGTTCAAAAGAACAGCATTTATTTGAAATAGAAATCTACTACTGTAACATTATAAATGTCTTTACTGTCACCTTTGATCAATTTAATGCATCCTTGATTAATAAAACAATTAATTTCTTCTTTAAAAAAGTAATTTAGGCCAATGATTATTTCTGTTTAGCCAATAAACAACATTAAGACTGATGAGACTGATGCTGTATCACTGACTTCTGTGAATAAAAAGCAATTTATAACTACATAAATAAAGTTTGTCAAGACAAACTTTAAGTTGGCTTGAGAAAGCCGGACAAGAAAGTTTAAAAAAGTCTGAAAAGTTTAAGAAGCTTTAAAAAGTTTTAAGTTCGGCTGGTTTTCAGTCTGAAATAGTTTGAAGTTTAAAGTAGTTTTAAAAGGTTAAAGTTTGAATGCAGTCTGTCAGACAGATACACAGATAATTAACATGTTAGTATGATTCTAACATTAGCAACATTAACATTAGCAAGTTACCAGCATGTTGCTAGTCTGTTTCCAGCATGATTAGCATGTTACTAGCATCTTGCTAGCATGAATTGCAAGTTGTTAGCATGTTTTAACATAATTACCAAGTTGCTAGCATATTGCTAACATGTTTCTAGCATGATTAACAGGTTGTTAGCATGTTTCTAGCATTATTAACAAGTTGTCAGCATGTTGGTAGCATGTTTCTAGCATGATTAGCAAGTTGCTAGCATGTTTCTATCATGATTAGTAGGTTGTTAACATTTTTCAACATGATCAGCAAGTTGTTAACATGTTTCTAGCATGATTAGCCAGTTGCTAGCATGTTTCTAGCACGATTAGCAAGTTGCTAGCATGTTTCTAGTATAATTAACAAGTTGTTAGCATGTTGCTAGCATGTTTCTAGCAAGATTAGCAAGTTGCTAGCATCTTGCTAGCATGATTTGCAAGTTGTTAGCATGTTTTAACATAATTACCAAGTTGCTAGCATATTGCTAACATGTTTCTAGCATGATTAACAGGTTGTTAGCATGTTTCTAGCATTATTAACAAGTTGTCAGCATGTTGGTAGCATGTTTCTAGCATGATTAGCAAATTGCTAGCATGTTTCTATCATAATTAACAAGTTGTTATCATGTTGCTAGCATGTTTCTAGCATCATTAGCCAGTTGCTAGTATGTTTCTAGCATGATTAGCAAGTTGTTAGCATGTTGCTAGCATGTTTCTAGCAAGATTAGCAAGTTGCTAGTATGTTTCTAGCATGATTAGCAAGTTGTTAGCATGTTGCTAGCATGTTTCTAGCATGATTAGCAAGTTGTTAACATGTTGCTAGCATGTTTCTAGCATGATTAGCAAGTTGTTAGCATGTTTCCAACACGATTAGTAGGTTGTTAACATTTTTTAACATGATCAGCAAGTTGTTAGCATGTTTCTCGCATGATTAGCAAGTTGTTAACATGTTTCTAGCATGATTAGCAAATTGCTAGCATGTTTCTAGTATAATTAACAAGTTGTTAGCATGTTGCTAGCATGTTTCTAGCAAGATTAGCAAGTTGCTAGTATGTTTCTAGCATGATTAGCAAGTTATTAGCATGTTGCTAGCATGTTGCTAGCATGTTTCCAACACGATTAGTAGGTTGTTAACATTTTTTAACATGATCAGCAAGTTGTTAGCATGTTTCTCACATGATTAGCCAGTTGCTAGCATGTTTCTAGCATGATTAGCACGTTGCTAACATGTTTCTAGCATGATTTGCAAGTTGTTAGCATGTTTTTAACATGATTAGCAAGTTGTTGGCATTTTCTAGCATGATTAACCAGTTACTAGCATGTTCTAGCATGATTAGCACATTGCTAGCATGATAAGCATGTTGCAAACATGTTTCTAGCATTAATAGCATGTGATTAGTAGCAGGTTTAGCAAGTTACTAGCATGTTTGCTAGCATGATTTTAACATGTATACCATGTCATTAGCATGTTTCAAGCATGATTAGCATGTTGTTAACATGTTACTAGCATGATTAGACAGTTACTAGCATGTTTCCCATGTTTCTAACATGATTATCATGTTTATAACATGATTAGCACGTTGTCAGCATGATTAACAAGTTACCAGCATGCTGTTAGCATGTTTCTAGCATGATTAGCGAGCTACTAGCATGACAGTTGCTAGGCTTGGCTAGTGATAGACAGATAGAAAGATTAAATGAGTGTAAATGGATTAGAAATACAGTACATAGAAGGGAAGTTTGATTGAGTCTCAAGGGATTCTGGGAGTTTTGAAAGTCGGAGTTTGAATAGTGTTGCTCATTTGAACATTCCGTCAATGTAAGTCTATGAGATTTTTCCCAGTTTTAATTGTCAGTTTTAGGAAAACCGTAAGTTCGATCAGTTAGAAAAGATACAGCACTAGCAGGAATTCGAGTTAATAATTTTAGTCTCAGAAAAATAATAACTATAAGTTTAAGTCGGATTTCAGTGAGTTGGCTTTCTCAAGCCAACTTGATGAACATAATTAGCACAGAAAGAAGGAGCATTTGCATTAAAATGAACGCTGACGGCCTAATTTGACAAACAGAGGCTGTTTTAGCTGAATTGTGAGCAGTTAGTGAATAAAACACAGGTGTTTGTGCTAAAATACTGCTGCAAATGTCTCTCTCTATTGATCAGAGCAAGTGAAGAAATGCTTTCCAATAATCTCTGGAGTTTCTGTGCCGGTCACTGGCTGGAAAAAGGGGAAAAGCTGGCGAGCGGTGGAGTCTGAGCATTAGTCTGCAGTGCAGTCTGTCCGGCTGCCAAACACAATGGCAGTGAAGGAGACGCTGCAGCAACAATGCAGCTTTGACCGCTCTACACTGGGCCTGTGTGTCTCCGAGACTCACACATTGCAGCTCTTTGTGGACGCTCACGAGATCTCAGAGACCTGACACATTCACACAGATGCTCATCCTCATCTGACGAGGCACCGGAAGGATGAATCGCAGTTTTGACTGCATGTGGAAACTCTTTCATGTGAAAAGCTCATTTTTAGTAGTTTACTGAATCAGTAAATAAAATACAAATAAAATAGTGAAAGTAAATCTTCCGGAAACAAACGTTCCTCAAAAGATCCTGATGATCGGATTTGAGATCAAAAAATGATTCATGAAGAATCAAGTAAATAGAACTTGATTCTACACTGAAATTATATTATTTAGCTATTTTTTTTATTGGTATATACAAAGCAATAATAATAATAATCATTTTTAATTAAGTACATTTATTTTTACCTTTTTTTACTTAATTTGACCATTTTTTAAACTATTTTATTTTATTCAAATTTCTAATTTATTTATTTATTTTTACCTCATGTACATACGTACTGCTATATTATTATTATTAATATCATTATTCATTTTAATTTTTACATTTAATTAAGTTTTATTTAAATATTATATATATATATATATATGCTATTATATATATATATATATATATATATATATATATATATATATAGTTGTTATTATTATATATATATATATATATATATACACACACATTTGAATAATTATCTTATTTTATACTACTAAACTTCTGGAAACAAATGTTCCTCAAAAGATCCTGATGTTCAGATTTGAGACTCACTGATTTTTCTAAAAAATGATTCATAAAGAATCAAGTAAATAGAATTTGATTCTATATTGACATGATATTAATTAGCTATTTTTTATTGGTATATACATAATAAAAGCAGTAACAGTAATAATTATTTTTAATCAACTGAATTTATTTTTACCTTTTTTTACTTATTTTGACCAATTTGTTATTGAACTATTTTATTATATTACAATTAATCAATCAATTAATTAATTAATTAATTTATTTATTTTTACCTTGTTTGCATACAACAAGGTAAACTGCTATATTATTATTAATAATATCATTATTAAAAATTTTTTAATTAATTTTAATTTAAAATTTTACATTTAATTATTAAATAATAATTAATTTTTATTTTGTATTCTTATTTTTTTATTATTTCTTCTAACCTCATGTGTGCATACATACTGGTATGCTATTATTAATATCATTATTAATAAAAAAATGTTAAATTTAGTTTATTTTTATATATATACATATAGTATTTTATTTCAATTTATTATTCATTTTATTTATTTATTTATTTGTAAGAAGAAATAATTAAAAAAATGATTTGTTTAAATAAAATACAGAAATAAGATAATTCCTAAAACAGAAAAAAATGTAAAAGCAAAACTTCTGAAAACAAATGTTCCTCAAAAGATCCTGATGCTTGGATTTGAGACTGATTTTTCTAAAAAATGATTCTTAAAGAATCAAGTAAAGCCAAGCTGCTTCAGTCTACTTTAGTGTTCAGATGAGATGTTTAACAAGGAATAGAATATTAAGTGATTTACAAGCATATGGATGCAACATGAAATTTGCATAAATATTAATATGCAAATATGTGAGATAAACAGGAGGTAACCTCTGTCTTACCTTTGGCTGTTTCCTGAGTGTGAAGAGACGACAGAAGCACATCAGGACAGGAACGAGTTTCCACAAGGAGAAAAAAAAAGAACAAAAGACAGTCAACAGACAATACAATACTCTCAAGGAAATGATAAACTATTGTTTAAACTACTGAAAAAAATTGCAGTTAAAATACTTTTATTAATCAAGAATGCATAAATTGATCAAAAGTCAACATTGTTTCAATATTGATGATAATCAGAAATGTTTCTTAAGCAGCAAATCAGCATATCAGAATGATTTCTGAAGGATCATGTGACACTGAAGACTGGAGTAATGATGCTGAAAATTCAGCTGCGCATCACAGAAATAAATTACATTTTAACAGATATTCACATAGAAAACAGATATTTAAAATTGAATAATATTTCTACATTTTTACAGTTTTTACTGTATTTTTCATCAAATAAATGCAGCCCTGGTGAGCAGAGGAGAACATTTAAAAACCTCAAACGTTTGATTGGTAGTGAACATTTCTTGATCAATTATCAACTAAAATAAGTTTAATTTGCCATAATTTCATTCACAAATGTTTATGACTTTTAAAAGCTTTTAAAATGGCAATTTTAATAAATATATAATGAAAATGAAAAGTTATAACGAAAAGTATAATGAATATAATGAAAAGTTAAGCTCATAACAGTCACAACTAATCAAATATGCATTAAAGACAAACTTTAAGTTGGTTTGAGAAAGCTGGACCAGAAAGTTTAAAAAGTTTAAGAAGTTTTAAAAAGTTTTAAGTTTGGCTGGTTTTCAGTTTGAAATAGTTTGAAGTTTAAAGTAGTTTTAAAAGGTTAAAGTTTGAATGCAGTCTGTCAGACAGATAGATAACTAACATGTTAATATGATTCTAACATTAGCAAGCTACTAGCATGCTGTTAGCACATTTTAACATGATTAGCAAGTAGCTACCATGTTGCTAGTCTGTTTCTAGCATGATTAACATGCTACTAGCATGTTGCTAACATGATTACCAAGTTGTTAACATGTTGCTAGCATGTCTCTTGCATGATTAGCAAGTTGTTAGAATGTTTTAACATAATTAGCAAGTTACTAGCATGTTTCTAGTGTGATTAGCATGTTAATAGCATGTTGCTAGCATGATTAGCAAGTTGTTAGAATGTTTTAGCATAATTAGCAAGTTGTTAACAAGTTGATAGCATGTTTCTAACATGATTAGCAAGTTATTAGCATGTTGCTTGCATGTTTTTAACATGATTAGCAGGTTGCTAGTATGTTTCTAACATGATTAACTTTTTGCTAGCATGTTTCTACCATGATTACCGAGTGGCTAGCAGCTTTCTAGCATGATTACCAAGTTCTTAACATGTTGCTAGCATGTCTTTTGCGTGATTAGCAAGTTATTAGCATGTTACTAGCATGTTTATAGCATGATTAACAAGTTACTAGCATGTTGTTAGCATGATTAGCTAGTCACTAGCATGTTTCCAACATAATTAGCAAGCTGCTAGCAGGTTTCTAGCATGACTACCAAGTTGTTAACATGTTGCTAACATGTCTCTTGCATTGTTATCAAGTTGTTAACATGTTTTAACATAATTAGCAAGTTGTTAACATGTTGATAGCATGTTTCTAACATGATTAGCAAGTTATTAGCATGTTGCTAGCATGCTTTTAGCATGATTAGCAGGTTGTTAGTATGTTTCTAACATGATTAACAATTTGCTAGCATGTTTCTACCATGATTACCAAGTTGTTAACATGTCGCTAACATGTCTCTTGCATGATTAGCATGTTATTAGCATGTTACTAACTTGTTTATAGCATGATTGACAAGTTGCTAGCATGTTGTTAGCATGATTAGCAAGTCACTAGCATGTTTCTAGCATAATTAGCAAGTTGCTAGCAGGTTTCTAGCATGATTACCAAGTTGTTAACATGTCGCTAACATGTCTCTTGCATGATTAGCATGTTATTAGCATGTTACTAGCATGTTTATAGCATGATTAACAAGTTACTAGAATGTTGTTAGCATGATTAGCAAATCACTAGCATGTTTCTAGCATAATTAGCAAGTTGCTAGCAGGTTTCGAGCATGATTACCAAGTTGTTAACATGTTGATAGCATGTTTCTAACATGATTAGCATGTTACTAGCATGTTGCTAGCATGTTTTTAGCATGATTAGCAGGTTGCTAGTATGTTTTTAACATGAATAACACTTTGCTAGCATGTTTCTACCATAATTACCTAGTTGTTAACATGTCGCTAGCATGTCTCTTGCATGATAAGCATGTTATTAGCATGTTACTAGCATGTTTATAGCATGATTAACAAGTTACTAGCATGTTGCTAACATGATTAGCAAGTTACTAGCACGTTGCTAGCATGATTCTAACATGATTAGCATGTTACTAGCATGTTGTTAACACGTTTCTAACATGATTAGCACATTGCTAGCATGTTGCTAACATGTTTCTAGCATGATTAGCAAGTTATTAGCAGGCTGCTAGCATGATTGTAGCATGATTAGCAAATTACTAGCATGAGTTTGAATGGGTGTAAATGGATTAGAAATACAGTACATAGAAGGGAAGTTTGACTGAGTCTCAAGGGATTCTGTCAAACACCCATTTGCTTTTTAATATTGTTCCTTGCTTTGTTCAAACAAGAAAGATCCTCTAAAACTGGCCTGTATCCTGAACTGTTTTTTCCCAGCACTTCCCAGATTGCGTGACTCTGCCCTGATTTATCGCTCATTTCTTTCCCTTTCAGAGCTCATCAGTGACTCGATTAATGCAGGTCTTTAGTGTCTCCTTGCATTACGCTGCTGTTCACTGAGCTGTTCAGTGGTATTTCCTGACTGATCAACCTGTGAATGGACTCGTAAAGCACTGAGATTTAGGCCTGAATGTCGCAACAGATCCGCTGTGTAAACTTCAGGCAAGCCTGTGGACTTTACAACTGGGGTTGAGCAAGGGTTACGACTCCAAAAACCTTCCCCTCTCTCCTAAATGCAATGACAACTGGGAAAAATGCATGCAACTGTCGTGCACGCAAGATACACTTTTATAAAAAAGCATGCATGAGTTAAAACAAGTAAAATGACATTTGCAATGCGCTGCTGTTAGAATTTGTAAATAAAGATTATTAGAGTATATTTTCTACTTCAATATTTCATGTTTTAATTCAATGTGTTGCATCTATGTAAGCAGCTCACTAGTTTTGGATGATCTCTAGTATTACCAGCACAAGAGACTAAAATACTTCTCCGGTCACCACAAATGTTTTCCCAAGATCCTTCAGAAGAACTAAAAAAATCTCTCAAATAGCTTTCCCATACACATTCGATTTGATTTCTAAATATAAAAACCAAAAGAAGAGCTCAGATCTTTACTAAAGTGAACCTTAAGCAAACAATAAAGAGTGATAATAAGAGTAACTCAGATTAATAGAAAAATTAATAAAGTCCATCCTAAAGCAGTGTTGCTTTATTATTATTAATATACTAAAATACTTATAATTTATCATAGCTTTTGTTAATAATTAATGAGATTTTGTTTTTACATTTTCTGTTTTCTTTTTTGTCAACTTTTAATTTTTTTAAAATGTTTATTGATTATTTTTAGATTTTATTTTTTATATATAGATAAAATTATTATTTATTTATTTTTTACATTTTATTATATTTTTTATTTTATTTTATTATTTTACTTATTTTTGTTTTGTTTTTAATTTTTTGTTGACTTAATTCTATTTTATCAGTTGATTTTTCATTTTAATGACCTACATTTTTTGTTAAATAAACTTTGGTTTAAAATATTTAATTCTGTTTTAAAAATGTTAATATTTTTATTAACTTATTTTTAGATTTTATTTTTTACATATATAGTTAAAAATAATAAATATTTATTTTATATATTTTTATTATGTTTATATTTTATTTTATTATTTTACTGATTTTTTATTTCATTTTTTTTCAGTTGATCTTTTGTTTTTTGTAGTTTTTTGTTAAATTCAGTTTTTTGTTTAAAATGTTTAATTTTGTTTTAGAAATGTTAATATTTAAACTTTAAATTTTTTTAAATGTTTAATTTTGTTTTAAAAATGTTACTTTTTTATTGATTTATTCTTAGATTTTATTTTTATACATAGATAAAAAATAATACATATTTATTTTTATAGATTTTATTACATATTTATTTTTTGAGTTTTTTTGTTGAGTTAAATGTTTATTGTTAAAATTATTTGATTTATTTGTTTTTAAAAAATGCTATTATATTGTCTGTTTTTATGTGAATTTTATTTTGAAAGTTTTAGTAATTTTGTCGGGTTTTTTTCAATTATTAGTTTTTGTTAATGTCTATATAGATGTATTCATTGTGTTTAAACTGTTTATGTGTCTATATACTACTAATACATTTTTTTATTTATTAGATTTAGTTATTTTAATGCTTCAATTTAAACTAAACAAAAATAATAACAGTTTTCTTGGTTAGCTGAAGTAAAATAGCTGAAGTAAAATACATATTTATTTTTATAGATTTTATTACATATTTATTTTTTGAGTTTTTTTGTTGAGTTAAATGTTTATTGTTAAAATTATTTGATTTATTTGTTTTTAAAAAATGCTATTATATTGTCTGTTTTTATGTGAATTTTATTTTGAAAGTTTTAGTAATTTTGTCAGGTTTTTTTCAATTATTAGTTTTTGTTAATGTCTATATAGATGTATTCATTGTGTTTAAACTGTTTATGTGTCTATATACTACTAATACATTTTTTTATTTATTAGATTTAGTTATTTTAATGCTTCAATTTAAACTAAACAAAAATAATAACAGTTTTCTTGGTTAGCTGAAGTAAAATAGCTGAAGTAAAATAAGTTTCATTTTTTTATCATTTATTTTATTTTTAGTTAGCATTTCTTTTAACTCAAGTAAAGATATCTTTATTGTTCCAATGCAATTAAAAATACCATGTACAACATCACTAAACACTTAATGTTTATGGACGTCTGTGTGCTGCTGCTGTGTATAATCAGAGCCATTGTGCCTCCAGCCCTCATTAGGGTGCATGACAGACACCACAGATTCCAGAGAGCTGAATATAGGCCACTAACTAGTGTAACAACCAGAACCAGAACCAATTCAAACACTGCTTCAGTCAAACCATCTCAATTCAAACTCAGTGTTACTTTATAATATCAGGCAAAACAAAATAATCTATACTACAAAAACATGCAAATCAAAGAACAGTGGTTTAACAATAGAAATCAGTTTGATATACAATAGTAATCTCATGATCTAAAATTTTAAACAAATCCAAAATTATTTTTTTAATTATTTAAAAAATATTTTATTATTATTCATACTAATTATTATTATTATTAAAGTTATTATTTCAAATTAATAATTTAAATTATATATTATTTATTTAATTTTTATTTGTAAGACATATGATACACAGTTAACAGAAAGTATTGTTCATAAAAATGCTAAATGCAATATTACAACAGAAGTGGACTTGGTCCTTGATTATCCAGTGAACTAACGTATGCATTTGGCATTATCAAGACCAATAAAATGCATTATCATGCATTTGGCAGACTATTTTATCCAAAGCAATGTACACTGCATTCAAATTATACATTTGATCAGTTACAGATGCATGCATTGCTTGGCAATCAAACTTATGATCTTGACATCGCATGCACTATGATCTACTGTTTGAGCATCAGCTATAAGCAAAATGCATGTGCACATGCACACATCAGAACACACTTGAACACAGTGAGGTCAACTCAGGGCTGCAGGGAAAATGTGACTTAGACAACACACATGACTAAATAAAAGACTAAGAATAATTCTACAAACTGCCTCAATTTTGTGGGAGAATCTGCAGGCATTAAAATTCTTATACACATGTTTTTTTCTGCATGAACAGATTCTGTGTGCACCAAACTACTCATGTATGACACACTGAGCTGAAACAGTGAAACAAATGTAACCATTTATAACATGCAAACCAGCATGAGCCTTTAGCGTGTGCATACTGACACAGAAATGTCATATATGATTACAATCGTCCACAAAGCTGAGCAGATCTTCTAGCACTTCAGAGCTCCTGCTTCTCAAATGGACTGTACTGTAATTTAAACAGTAATATATATGTATATATATACACGCATATACTGACCAAAATTATAAACGCAACACTTTTGTTTTTGCCCCCATTTTTCATGAGCTGAACTCAAAGATCCAAGACGTTTTCTATGTACACAAAAGGCATATTTTTCTCAAATATTGTTCACAAATCTGTCTAAATCTGTATTAGTGAGCACTTCTCCTTTGCCGAGATAATCCATCCACCTCACAGGTGTGACATATCATGATGTTGATTAGACAGCATGATTATTGCACAGGTGTGCCTTAGGCTGGACACAATAAAAGGCCACTCTAAAATGTGCAGTTTTACTGTATTGGGGGGTCCGAAAACCAGTCAGTATCTGGTGTGACCACCATTTGCCTCACGCAGTGCAACACATCTCCTTCGCATAGAGTTGATCAGGTTGTTGATTGTGGCCTGTGGAATGTTGGTCCACTCCTCTTCAATGGCTGTGCGAAGTTGCCGGATATTGGCAGGAACTGGAACGTACACGCCGATCTAGAGCATCCTAAACATGCTCAATGGGTGACATGTCCGGTGAGTATGCTGGCCATGCAAGAACTGGGATGTTTTCAGCTTCCAGGAATTGTGTACAGATCCTTGCAACATGGGGCCGTGCATTATCATGCTGCAACATGACGTGATGGTCGTGGATGGCACAACAATTGACCTCAGAATCTCATCACGGTATCTCTGTGCATTCAGAATGGCATCAATAAAATGCACCTGTGTTCGTTGTCCATAACATACGCCTGCCCATACCATAACCCCACCGCCACCATGGGCCACTCGATCCACAACGTTGACATCAGCAAACCGCTCACCCACACGGCACCATACACGCTGTCTGCCATCAGCCCTGTACAGTGAAAACCGGGATTCATCCGTGAAGAGAACACCTCTCCAAACGCCATCGAATGTGAGCATTTGCCCACTCGAGTCCGTTACGATGACGAACTGCAGTCAGGTCGACATCCTGATGAGGAGCTTCTGAGATGGTTTCTGACAGTTTGTGCAGAAATTCTTTGGTTATGCAAACCGATTGTTGCAGCAGCTGTCCGGGTGGCTGGTCTCAGACGATCTTGGAGGTGAAGATGCTGGATGTGGAGGTCCTGGGCTGGTGTGGTTACACATGGTCTGCGGTTGTGAGGCCGGTTGGAGGTACTGCCAAATTCTCTTATGATAGAGAAATGAACATTCCATTCACGGGCAACAGCTCTGGTGGACATTCCTGCAGTCAGCATGCCAACCGCACGCTCCCTCAAAACTTGCGACATCTGTGGCATTGTGCTGTTGATAAAACTGCACATTTTAGAGTGGCCTTTTATTGTGGCCAGCCTAAGGCACACCTGTGCAATAATCATGCTGTCTAATCAGCATCTTGATATGCCACACCTGTGAGGTGGATGGAGAAGTGCTCACTAACACAGATTTAGACAGATTTGTAAACAATATTTGAGAGAAATAGGCTTTTTGTGTACACAGAAAAAGTTTTGAGCTCATGAAAAAAATGGGGGCAAAAACAAAAGCTTGAGAAAGCCAACCTATTGATCTGCTACTTTTCTGAACGCTACTCCTTCTAGAGCTTTCAAGCTAGAACCATCAAACTCAGCTCAGATCTTCAGACTGATCTAACTCTGTTTGCTGTCTCTTTTCTAACTGATCCGAATTATAGTTTTCATAAAATTAAAGATTAAAAATCATAAAAATCCCATAGACTTACATTGACGGAATGAGCAACACTATTCAAACTCCGACTGGCAAAATTCCAACTTAAACTCACAGAATCACTTGAGACTAAACCAAGACTTTCCTTCTATGTACTATTTCTAATCAATTCAAACTTCCATTCTAATATTTCTAATCTATTTTATCTGTCTAGCCAAGCCTAGCAACTAGAATCATGCTAGTAACTTGCTAATCATGCTAGAAACATGTTAACAACTTGTTAATCATGCTATAAACACGCTAGCAACTTGCTAATCATGCTAGCAACATGTTAACAACCTGCTATCTATCTATAAAAAATTAAACTTCAAACTATTTCAGACTGAAAACCATCCAAACTTAAAGCTTTTTAAAACTTCGTAAACTTTTTAAACTTTTAAAAATTTTCAAACTTTTTAAAACTTTCTGTTCTGGCTTTCTCAAGCCAACTTAAAGTTTGTCTCAACAGACTTTTTCATCTAGCTATCATTATCGATTTTTTGCTCAGCCCTAATATAAATGAATAATATTTCTGAAATTTATATTATATACACACACATATACACTTTTATAATTTTTTTTCCATTACATTTTTAAATGTACTGCACTGCATTTTAAATTCATTTTTTTAAATGCATAAATAACAATAAAAAATATGAAAATATTTTATATATCATTAATTCATATATCTCTAAACAAATAAATGTATATATATTATATAAATTAATTTACATGCATCTTAAAGGTGAACTTGTCTTATATCCAAACATTTTGACAGCCATCATTCTGCCTTCCAAGAGAACTCCAATTACACAATCAGAGAAACACAGAAACATCTGGAGCAAATGCTGCAGCGTGTAGGGGTTGTGCACTAGCTATTATATTATTTTCAGGGATTTCCCTCCACCAGGAGTTGGACTAATGGGAAGTGGGTCAGTTCACGATCCAGTCGACTGAATCATCACTCAACAGACCACAGAATTAGAAAAGAAACAAATTCATGTCCTGACCTGCTCTTTCTACTGCACAGATCTCACTGGTCACACAACAACAAACATCCAGAGTACGATGTAGTGCTCAAATGACTCTCAGAAGTTACAGGTTTGAATCAAACCCTCACTGAATCAGTCAGAGCAGATCTGAACTTACTTTTCTAAAATCTCAACTTACTATCAGATTGTATTAGAGGGAAAGGAAATCATCAGAAAATTTTTATTTTTGAGTGAACTATCCCTTTATTCACTCAAAAATAAAAATTTGCTGATCATTTCCTTTCCCTCATACAACAATGTTTTAATGCCATGTAAATATATATATTACAAGATTATAATAAATAAGATTACAAGATCAAAATTTTTATATTTTGAGAATAAAGCTGAAATTATGAGAATAAAGTCGAAAATATTTAGAGAATATAATCTAAATATTATGACAATACAGTTGAAATATTTTGAGAATAAAGTAAAAATATTACAAGAATAAAGTCGAAATATTACGAGAATAAAATTTAAATATTATGAGAATAAAGTCAAAATATCATGAGAATACAGTCGAAATGTTACAAGAATAAAGTTGAAAATATTTTGAGAATAAAGTTGAAATATTTTGAAAATAAATTGGAAATATCATGAGAATAAAATCAAAATATTACGAGAATAAAATGTAAATATTACGAGAATAAAGTCAAAATATCATGAGAATAAAGTCGAAATATTACGAGAATATTATTGTCTCTCTTTTTTTTTATGTGGTAAGATGCAGGTGATTTTTTTTCCTCAGGTAGAACAGTAAAGAAGATTTTTAGCTGAAACCATGGTCCTCGTGATTCATAAAATGCAATGGGTACCGGCATTTTAAGACTCTTATCAGGCAAAAATCTTATCAGGCAGCACAAAATTTATACCCGTGGCTCCTGACGATATATTGAGGTCTTATGAAGTGAAATGATCAGTCTGTGCAAGAAACTGAACACTATTTACAACATTATCATCTTGTACTCTAGAGCCTCAGAACTAGCGATTAGTTTTTTTTCTGTTCACTGAAACAAACTGTCTGAAAGAACCAGTTTGTGGAAAAGAACCACATTTCCCTGTTTGTCTAAGGCTCTGGATTAAAGGTAATAATGTTGTAAATAATGTTCAGTTTCTTAAATCGTTTCGCTTCATAAGGTTTCAATGCATTGTCAATAGTCACAGGAATTAATTTTGTGTTGCCTGATGTGCTTTTCTTTTACTTTCAAAATGACGGTAGCCATTGACTTGCACTATATGAATCACCAAGGAGCACGGTTTCACCTAAAAATCTTTTTTACTGTTCTACTGAAGAAAAAAGTCATCCTGGATGACCTGAGGGTGAAAAAATGAACGGCAAATTTTCATTTTTGGGTCAACTATTACTGTAAGGCTTCTGAGAGCAACCTGCACTCTATCAAAACCAGAATCCTAAAATTCCTTCCAATTCCCATCCCTGACTCTCTCACTCCTGCAGGCGAACGCACACAAAAACAGAATAATGAATTTGCTTTAGACTCCTGCAGGAAATCACACACAATTACTGCAAGAATTCAAACGTGTGGAATGTTCAATTCACACTTTTGGAATGTTTCAAAAACAGACTCTTGCTACAATGTTTCCAGTTTCAACTGGCAGCATGTTTGACACCCTGGAAACAGACAAAAAATATAAACCTTGTAACATCAGATTTATGCTGCTTTCCAGCATTGCCTAAAATTTCAGAGATTAATTATCGCTTGTTTACTGAGAAACTGCATGCAAACCAAATCCATGCTGGTATGGAAACCATATGTTTTTACTCTATTTTTATTCATCAGAGCATAATAGTGCAAAGGAGAGGACATGAATGCTCAAGAATTCAAACATTTGGGCGGCGCGGACAGCGTGCCGACATACAGCGCTGTTGCGCTCTGGGCGTCCTGTGTTTGAATGCAGACTCGAAGACCTTTCCCAATCCCATCCCCTGTCACTTTCCCACCTCACTTCCTGTCAATTCTGATCTGTCCTGTCACAATAGACGGCTGTCGGCACAAGACCACGGGAACTTTGGCCAGAGGAGAACTGGCCCCCCGACTGAGCCTGGTTTCTCCCAAGGTTTTTTTTCTCCATTTGTCACCGATGGAGTTTTGGTTCCTTGCCGCTGTCGCCTCTGGCTTGCTTAGTTGGGGACACTTTCTCTTAACACAATATTGCATTTTATTTTATTGTTTTTGATTAACTACCTTTACCTATAATGTGAGTGTTTAATGTTGCCTTTGGCATTGTTGATGTACTGCTTCCTATTTAATACTGTACAGCCGCCTTGTCACAATTCTGTATTGTTAAAGGCGGTATATAAATAAAGGTGACTTGACTTGACTTGACAATAAAAGGCAAAAATGCCAAAAATTAGATCCTTAGAAACAAAAAAAAAAACCTTTAGAATGTTCATGAAATCAAATGTTTGGACTGTTTAAGAATTCCAATGTGTGGAATGTTCAGGAATTCTAACTTTTGGAATGTTCAAGAATTTAAACTTCCGGAATGTTTAAGAATCTAAACTTTCGGAATGTTCAAGAATTTAAACTTTCGGAATGTTCAGGAATTTAAACGTTTCAAATGTTCAAGAATTCAAACTTTTGAAATGTTCAAGAATCTAAACTTTTGGAATGTTCAAGAATTTAAACTTTCGGAATGTTCAGGAATTCAAACTTTTGGAATGTTAAAAAATTCAAACATTTGCAATGTTCAATAATTCAAACGTGGAATGTTCAAGAATTTAAACATTTGGACTGTTTAAGTATTCAAACTTTTGGAATGTTCAAGAATTCAAATGTGTGGAATGTTCAGGAACTCAAACTTTTGGAATGTTCAGGAATTCAAACTTCCGGAATGTTCAAAAATTCAAACATTTGAAATGTTCAAGAATTCAAACTTTTGGAATGTTCAGGAAATGACCAAAAAAATACAAATGTTGTAACATCAAATTTATGCCGCTCTCCAGCACTGCCTAAAATTTCAGAGATTAATTATCGCTTGTTTACTGAGAAACTGCATGCAAACCAAATCCATGCTGGTATGGAAACCATATGTTTCACACTCTATTTTTATTCATCAGAGCATAATAGTGCAAAGGAGAGGACATGACAGGCCACATCAGGAAGGAAGAAACTTGCCCTTCCCATAGAGCAATCAGTCTCACAGCTAAAACAAAGCTAAACTACAGCGGCCCCTCCAATTTTAAATAAACGCTACTCTTTTCAACTTTCTCCTCATCTGTGAATCCTAACAAATAAAATGCATTACAGTTTCTGCAAAAATATTCAGCAGCACGACTGTTTTCAACATTGATAATAATCAGAAGTGAACATAACATAACATAAGTTTTTAGTCCATGAGAAAGTGGTTTATATCAAGCACTCATGCTTGTGTTTACCAAACAACACAATCCAAATAATGCAACAGAATCACCAGTTCATCACGCTGATTGATTCAGCAATAGTGAGTCAGACGAGACGGAAGAACTGTCGCAGCCGATGTTTTAACAACCCCCTGAAATCACGAAACATAACGAGGGCGTTTCTGCTATTGAAGATGATGGTTTAAGAGCGCCGCTGGTCTCTGGCAGCCGCCGTCACTGAGCAACATCAACACATCAACAGTAAAATCATCACGATCGCTCGCCTGGTGAGTCAAAGCTCCCAAACACATGATTAAGACCCAAACTCTTCACATAAGCAAACCTAGAGAGCTGCTTTGTTGACTATATAGACAACTTCCTTCTAAGACAACATGCTGACTGAAATAATGCTCTACACTCTTAAAAACAAAGGTCGTTTATATGTATTGATGGTTCCATGAGGAACCTTTAACATCCATTGGATCTTTCCATTGAACAAAAGATGGAAAAGTTAGTTTAGATCAATAAAATGTTCTTTGAAGAACCAAAAATGTCGCAAATATTATTTTGATGAGTTCTGCTGACATAATTAATGTTGATCATTATATCAACTTAACATTGTGTGCAAATTAAAAAGCCTGCTATCTGTTTGTTCGTCTTTATTTATTAAAATACTTGGCACGAGTATTGGCCATTAATAATGTTTTTCTAGAATTTAATGATTTATTAATAAAAAAACAGTACAACACTTTGTCATTAATGATAATAGTGCACAAATTATATTTCACTTTCTGTTTGTTTGTTTGTTTTTTAATAAAAAAACTGGCACAAAAATATTGTGCAAATTAAAAACTCAGTTTGGCACAAAAATAGTGTCAATAAAGTTTTTATAGAAATCAATGTTTTCTTAAAAAATTAGTTATTTAATTTGTAGTTTTTTCATTTTTATTGGATTTTTTAAAACATTTTTATGCATTTTTATTTAATGTTATTTTAATACTTTATTTGACTCTAAACAAAAATGGCAAGTGGTGTAAATGTTGTTTAATTTAATTTAACATTTACTTTTTTTTAACAGTTGAATAATATTCTTTAGATCATTAAAATGTTCTTTGAAGAACCAAAAATATTCTTATATTGCATCATTTTTAAGGTCATTTTGTTGTGTTTTGTCATTTTTATTAGATTTTTTAAAATGTATTTTTATTTAAATGTATGCATTTTTATTTAATTTTATTTTAATACTTTATTTGAAACTAAACAAAAAAAAAAAATTGGCACAAACATTTAGCTTTAGTTTTAGTCATTTTGTTGCGTTTTGTCAATTTTATTGGATTTTTAAAAGTGTATTTTTATTTAATTTCATGCACTTTTATTTAATTTTATTTTAATATTTTATTTGAAACTAAACGAAACAAAAAATAATTGGCACAAACATTATAAGTTATTAGTTATTTAGGATTTAGTTTTAGTCATTTTGTTGTGTTTTGTCATTTTTATTGGATTTTTTAAAATGTATTTTTATTTAAATGTATGCATTTTTATTTAATTTTATTTTAATACTTTATTTGAAACTAAACAAAACAAAAAAAAATAATTGGCACAAACATTATAAGTTATTAGTTGTTTAAGCTTTAGTTTTAGTCATTTTGTTGTGTTTTGTCATTTTAATTGGATTTTTTAAAATATATTTTTATGCATTTTTATTTAATTTTATGCATTTTAATTTAAATTAATTTTAATACTTTATTTGAAACTACACGAAAATAGCAAGAGGTGTACACATTTAATTTTATTTTATTTAACTGTAAAGTGTAAATATATACATTTTATAGTGTTAATACATTTTGATTTCATTTTTAGTTTAGAGTTTAGAATTATTTTAGTACTTCAAATTAACTAAACAACAATAGGACATTTTGCCTTAGTAACTAGCTGAAAAAAATACATATTATTTTATTTGAGTTAACTTTTGTGTCCAAGTTTTTCCAATATTACAAAAAAAAAAAAAAAAAAAAAAAAAAATATATATATATATATATATATATATATATATAAATAATAAAATAAAATACAAAAAAAAATGTTATGCTTTTAGTTACCAATAATAACCCTGGTTCACACAGAGTTCAGTAATTTAAAAGTGACAAATGCATCCAACAAGTGAATTCATTCAATCCATAAAAAAAAAAAAAAAAACACTTCAGGAGTTTCAACTTCCACTTCAGGAGTGACTCCTGTTTCACGTATTCACACGGATTGAGACTCGAGCGGATTCACTTTGTGTCACTGAAGCTCTACAGTGTTTACGTGGCTGATTATTCACACACAATACTCTGTGAAAACACGCAGAGACAAAAGATGCATTCCAGAGGTTGACCAGCGAAGCTCACATTGTCATTGAGGAGACTCTGTTTGAAAAGAACAGACACACAAAAGTCTGAATGATAAACAGACGCTCAGTGCTTCATCTGACACATTTCAATCACCAACCTCTTATGAATTAAAGGAAAACAGAGACTGCAGGCAGGAATTCAGGTTAAACCAACAGCTTATTGTTCTTAATAAAACAGCCACAACAGCAGTATAATAAAAACCAACGTTCAAAAAATTCTCCCACCGTGTTATTAATATTTTGAATTAGCTTTTATTTTTACATTTTCAGTTTTCAATTTAGTTTATTTTTTTTTTAGCAATTTTGTTTTGTGCTTTTGCCATTTTTATTATTATTTTTTTAATTACTATTTAATTTTTATTTAATTTATTTAGTTTCAGTTCATTTCAGTACTTCAACTTCAACCTTTTATATTTACAGTTTTCATTTTAGTTTTAGTTTTTAAAACTTTGTTTTTATTTTTTATTCATTTTTATTCATTTTTTAAAATTACTATTTAATTTGTTTTTTTTTTAATTCAGTTTTAGTTTAGTGTGAGCTGTTTATTGTATCAACTTAAAATTATTTTTATATTTTCACTTTTCATTTTAGTTTAATTTTTTAGCAATTTTGTTATGCATTTTTGTCATTGTATTATTTTTTTAAACATTACTATTTAATTTTTATTTAATTTATTTAGTTTCAGTTCATTTCAGTACTTCAACTTCAACCTTTTATATTTACAGTTTTCATTTTAATTTTTAGTAATATTGTTGTGCTTGTCATTTTTATTCATTTTTAAATATTACTATTTACTTTAATTGTTTTATTTATTTCAGTTTTAGTTTATTGCATCAACTTGAGCTTGTTTATATTTGCACTTTTCATTTTAATTTTATTTTTATATTTTCACTTTTCATTTTAGTTTAATTTTTAGCAATTTTGTCGTGTTTTTGTCATTTTTATTTTTTTTTTTTTAAACTTTACTGTTTAATTTTACTTTAATTCAGTTTTATTTTTAATATCAGTTCATTTTAGTACTTCAGCTTATTTTCATATTTTCAGTTTTCATTTTAATTTTAGTTTTTAGTAATATTGTTGTGCTTTTGTCATTTTTAATCTTTTTTTTCATCATTTTATTTAATGCATTTTTATTTCAGGTTTTATTTTTATGTTTTCACTTTTCTTTTTAATGTTTAATTTTTAGTAATAATGTTATCTGCTTTTGTCATTTTATTAGTTTTTGTTTTCAAAATATTACTATTTAATTTGTTTTTATTTCAGTTTTAGTTTAGTTTGTTATTTTAGTACTTCAACTTGAATTTGCTTACTTATATTTTCAAGTTTTTTTTTTTTATTCTAATTTTTTAGTAATATTATTGTGCACTTTTGTCAACTGTGTTATATTTAAATTAAATTGAATTAAATACTATTTAATTTTCATTTAATTTCTTTAAGTGTTATTTTAGATTCAGTTCATTTCGGTGCTTCAATTTCAACATTATTTTTATATTTTCATTTTAATTTTAGTTTTTAGTAATAATGTTATGTTTTTGTCATTTTATTCATTTTTGTCTTCAAAATATTACTATTTAATATGTTTTATTTAATATATAAATTTCAGTTTTAGTTTAGTTATTTTAGATCTTCAACGAATTTGTTTACTTTTATATTTTCAAATTGTTTTAATTTTATTTTTAGTAATATTTGTTAATTTTATTAAAATTACTATTTCATTTATTTTTATTATTAATTAGTGTTATTATCTCAATTTTATTTATTTATTTATTAACTTACTTTTATATGTTCAGTTTTCATTTTAATTTTAGTTTTTAGCAATACTGTTGTGCTTTTGTCATTTTTATTCATTTTTAATAATACTATTTCACTTAAATTTAATCTTATTTCAGTTTTAGTTTGTTATTTTAGTACTTCAACTTGAATTTTTTAATATTTGTGTTTATTTTTTATTTATTTTTGTAATATTGTTATGTCATTTTTATTAGTTTCATTTCTTTTACTTCGCATCTTGCAACTTATTTCAGTAATTTGCAAAGGACACATTACAAATTTTTTAGTACAAGTGTTTCATCCAATATTTATGTTTTGTTTTAGCTTTATTTCAACTAACAACTATTATTCTGAATTTTAAAAAATAAATAAGTTTTAGGCAATAACCAAAGGTGTTTAGATGGGAGGTTGAAGCATTTGTTACAATTGATATAATGTGTTTTTAAACATCACTGATACGTGCACAAACATGCCCTCTCTTTCTCCAGCCGTATATATCCCATCATCCTCTGCAGCGCCCACATACCGTCACTCCCCCAGGCAAAGGAAATGACTTGATGTGTGATTGAATGCAAGAGATAAGACGAAAATTACAAGGTAACGAGTTTAAGCAGGAATTATCAGATGAAAACACACTCTCACTCATCAGCTCACCATCCTCCCATTACACTACGAGGCGGCACACAGGAAGCAGAAGTGGGAAACAGGAAGAAGAAGTGGGAAACCGAGAGGGAAAACGTAACTGCTTCCTCTATCCTGTGATCATCAGCAGCCGATGGCGGCCAAACCCAAAATCCAATGATATTTCAATGGTTTCATGCTCTTAGAAACCAATAATTCATTGCGCAAAACACACTGCGGTCAAAACAAGCCATGTTTATACTCAACACAAGTCAAGTCGTATTTATTCCTAGAGCACTTTATACAATACAAATTCATCAGCTGTCATGCTGTCAAATTCATCAGTTACGAAAGCTGCAAGTTACATTCAATTCAGTTCATCTGCAACCCATTCTTAAAGGAATAGTTTACCCAAAAATTAGCTGAAAATATGCTTATCCTCAGGCCATCCAAGATGCAGATGAGTTTGTTTCTTCATCAGATGTGAAGAAATGTGTCATTCCATCACTTGCTCACCAATGGATGTGAATGGGTGCCGTCAGAATGAGAGTCCAAACAGCTGATAAAAACATCACAATAATACACAAGTAATCCACACCACTCCAGTCCATCAGTTAACATCTTGAGAAGACAAAAGCTTATTAAAAAGATGTTTTTAACTAAAATACAAGTCCGTAATCTATAATAACGCTTCGTCCAGTGAAAAAGTCCATCTCCTGTTGTCTCTCACATCAAAATCCAGCCACATATTTGTTTTGTTTAAAGCTGTTTTGGCTTGTAAACAGTGCTTAATCTGTGCAGATTTCTCTCCTGATTCAGACCAGACCACGTTTTCACTGCAGAAAGTCTTATTATGGATTATGGATTTTAGTTCAAAAACATCTTTAAGATGTGAACTGATGGACTGGAGTGGTGTTTGGATTACTTGTGGATTATTGTGATGTTTTTATCTGTTGTTTGGGCTCTCATTCTGACGGCACCCATTCACATCCATTGGTGAGCAAGTGATGAAATTACAAATTAAATCAAAGTATTTTGGCTTAACTTTGTCTGTTACTTGATATAATTTTGACAAAATCCTCAAAACAATGACTTACAGGAATAGTTTACCCAAAATGAAAATTATCTGAAAATGTGCTTATCCTCAGGCCATCCAAGATTAGGATTAATTTGTTTCTTTATCAGATTTGAAGAAATGTGTCATTCCATCACTTGCTCACCAATGGATGTGAATGGGTGCCGTCAGAATGAGAGTCCAAACAGCTGATAAAAACATCATAATAATACACAAGTAACCCACACCACTCCAGTCCATCAGTTAACATCTTGAGAAGACAAAAGCTGAAACAAATCCATCAAGTCGTTTTTAGCTAGACATTTTTAGTCCATAATCTATAATAATGCTTCTGTTGTGTCTCACATCAAAATCCAGCCACATATTTGTTTTGTTTAGAGCTGTTTTGAATTGTAAACGGTGCTTCATCTGTGCAGATTTCTCTCCTGATTCAGACCAGACCACTTTTTCACTGAAGAAAGCGTTATTATGGATTATGGACTCAATGTATTTTAGTTAAAAATGTCTTAATGATGGATTTGTTTCAGCTTTTGTCTTCTCAAGATGTGAACTGATGGACTGGAGTGGTGTGGATTACTTGTTTTTATCAGCTGTTTGGTCTCTCATTCTGACGGCACCCATTCACATCCATTGGCGAGTAAGTGATGGAATGACACATTTCTCCCAATCTGATAAAGAAACAAACTCATCCTAATCTTGGATGGCCTGAGGATAAGCACATTTTCAGCTAATTTACATTTTTGGGAAAACTATCCCTTTAAGTCATTGTTTTGATGATTTAGTCAAAATTCTATCAAGTAACCGACAAACATAAATAAAAATACTTTGATTTGTCATTTCATCACCTGCTCACCAATGGATGTGAATGGGTGCCGTCAGAATAAGAGTCCAAACAGCTGATAAAAACATCACAATAATCCATAAGTAATCCACACCACTCCAGTCCATCAGTGAACATCTTGAGAAGACAAAAGATGAAACAAATCCATTATTAAGATGTTTTTAGCTAAAATATGAGTCCATAATCCATAATAATGGTTCCTCCTGCTGTCTCTCACATCAAGATTCGGCCACATATTAGAGCGGTTTTGGCTTGTAAACGGTGCTTGATCTGTGCAGATTTCTCTCCTGATTCAGACCAGACCACTTTTTCACTAGAGGAAGCGTTATTATGGATTACGGACTCATATTTTAGTTAGAAATATTTTAATGATGGATTTATTTCAGATTTTGTCTTCTCAGGATGTTAACTGATGGACTAGAGTGGTGTAGATTATTATTGTGATGTTTTTATCAGCTGTTTGGACTCTTATTCTGACGGCACCCATTCACATCCATTGGTGAGCAAATGATGCAATGCTACATTTCTCCAAATCTGATAAAGAAACAAACTCATCCTAATCTTGGATGGTCTTAGGGTGAACACATTTTCAACAAATGTTCATTTTTTGGCCGAAATATTCCTTTAAATCGCAACCAGTTGGAACCACCGATTTACACAAGAGCCTTATATCTATTTCACATACAAACAAACAAACTATAAGTTGCAAGATGAAGTATGTGACTTCTGCACCACTTGACCAAACATAAATGCAATATGCTAGTTTGTGTATAAATAACAACTCTGAAAAGGCAAACACAACAAAACACAGCAATGAAATCGCACTACTAGCTCTTAAAGTATTTCTTCTAAATAAAATATCCACTAAAATCTCAGGTATTTCTACACGACACCCTCCGGTGCTGCTTCTGTTCACCGTGTCACCATCTCTCCTTCGAATACTTTCACAGATTCATATTTCACACTTCAAGAGGTTCGCAGAATGGAAACTCGACTCCAAAAATGCCTTAAGTCACGTCTCGTGCAATTATCAAGTAAGCTCAATGCAAACTTTCCGTGAGAGCCTAAAAAGACACAAGACTAAGATTAATCCTGCTGAGATTTGTGTGAACTAAAAAGACGTTCACGGTAAATTTCATTTGTTTTGCGTTTTTTAAAAAGTCAAAAAAGTGAAATTTTACTTTTAACAAAAACCCTGCATTATACGCTTTCAACGCAACCACTGAAACAAGCTTTTAATTCCCAGATATAAACTTGTAAAGCTATACTAGAATTATCACTGCAGAATCCGCCCACACAACACTTCACCGAACTACTCAAAGGTCTAATCGGCTTCCCGTGACTCTGCCCTGTAGGTTTTTTGGGTGCCACCGACATATAAAGCATGAAATATGACATGCATCACCCTGAACAGGTGCCGTTCGGCCGCGGGGGAAAGTCTGGGGTTTTCTACACTGACGTAATCGCAGTCTGGGAGGAACAACGTTCATGCTGGATCTCAGACAAGCTTTATTACCGCACTTAAATATAATAATAAACTTAAATGATTTACAGTAAGCAAACTACAGAGATCCACTCAGAATATTAACAACCTTCTGTAAGAGTCGATATTAATGGGTCTCGTTTATGAAACAACTTTATGTAAACAGCTGAATTTAATGCAACTTGCACATTGTAAAAAATATTTTTAAGTTGTAAATAGATTATTACAGTGCGTTTTACAAAAAAAAATACTATTTTAGTCTTTCCACTTCAAAAATTTAATGTTAAATTCAATGTTACTTGCCGTTTGTAATTACTTGTGAAATTTACTAGTCATTTGTGAGTGTTTGATCACCAAATTATCTTTTAAAAATCATGTTTTTTCATTGTGCATTCCATTAAACTCAATCAAACAGCAATTATTTTGATTAAGTAAAAATAACTAAAAAAAATACAGCTTACTGACACAATTAAGCACAATAAAAACATGATAACATAATAAAAAACATGATTTTTGGAGTTATCTGTTTTTGGAAATAATCTCTTAAAATAAACCATTATAGTGTTAAGTTTTTTTCCCGAAGTTGCAAATAAAATTTAATTTAATATTTAATTCAAAGTGTTACTTTCCAGTTTAATTATTTGTGAATTTTACCAGCAATTTCTTAGTAAAAATGGTTTGAAAATTGTTTCAAGTAAATCCCAAAGCATTTTTGTAACTATTTACACAAGAATGATTTAATAAATTATATATCAACAACTTAATAAACTGTTCTCATCTAATAGTGTCAGTGATATTACTAAACATTTTATTATATATTTTATTTTATTGATTTTTAATGATTTTCCCAGATTTTGAGACACTAATTCAACATCAACAACAACAAAAATCGACATTGAGTTGTAAATAGATTATTATAGTGCGTTTTACGAGAAAATACTGTTTTAGTCTTTCCACTTCAAAATGTATATTTTGATTCAATGTTAGTTGACATTTATTTGTAATTAGATTTACCACTAATTTCTGAAGGAAAACTGTTTATCATCAATTTCTTTTTCAGTGAAGTGTTAAAAATTATTTTTTGAAAGTTGTAAATAAGAGATTACTGAACTGTTTTACAAGAAAATACTGTTTTAGTTTTAATATACTTCAGAATTTTGCAATTAATTAAATGCTGCTTGCTGTTTCTTTAATTATTTGTGAATTTTACTAGCAATTTCCGAGTGAAAACTGTTTTAATGCAAATCACACAATTTAATAAATTCATCTGATAGTGTCAGTGCAGTTACATTTATATTACAAAATATTTTATTATATATTTTATTTTATTGATTTTTAATGATTTGTCCAGATTTTAAGACACTAATTCAATATCAACAACAAAAATCGACGTTGAAAGTTGTAAATTAAAGTTGTAAATAAATTATTACAGTGCGTTTTATGAGAAAATACTGTTTTAGTCTTACTATACTTCAAAATTTCGCATTTAATTCAATGTTACTTGCTGTTTCTTTAATTATTCGTGAATTTTACCACCAATTTCTATTCAACTATAAATTGTTAATATTACTAAATATTTTATTATATATTTTATTTAATTGATTTTTAATGATTTTTGAGGATTTGAGACACTAATTCAAAATCAACAACAACAAAAAAAATCCAAAGTGTTATTTTGTTATCCCATCTATGCACGATTATAAAGTTAGTTAAATAATAATATTTGCATTTATCATTGTTTGTTCCCTGCTGTGCATGACCCGTCAAAACAGATCTGCAACCCTCGTTTTGCAAAACTCAAAATGTTGGGAATTTGCATAATTGCATTCAATCATGTCGTTTCGGGTAAATGAATATCAGATATCAGATAAATATGTGCTAAATCAGAGTTAAAGGCAGCTTGAACACAAATGTAAATGTGCTGACTAATGGACTGGAGCGGCTCAAACATGGACTTTTAATTACCTACATCTGAGTTAATTGTTGCATGAATGAGGCCAGGAATACTTGGACTAACACTTCCATTGCATGGAAACACCTTTGTTTATGATGCATGGAAGAAAGCAGGTCAGCAAGTTTGGAGCAGGTGATGACAAAATGTTCCTTTTAGCTAACTAAAGTCTGAAATAAATATTTTTTGTCTACCTTTCCAAACTCGTGCTTCCTCAAACGGCGTGAAATTGAACATAATGATCCCTGGCGTTTCCTGGCTGCTATTTCCAGCTTTGTCAAGGCCCTGATTGTTTTCTATTTCACATCCCGAGTGTAAGACGAGATGATGCTTACCTGTTCTTTCACCTGCCTGACCATGCAAAGTGATGCATGCTGGACTGCAGCTCTGGCTGCATTTCGCATGGTTTATCTGCTATCGTTCTTGCAGATTGTCTCACCTTGAGGCAATGAGAACTGAACTCAGTTCAAAAGATCATGAGATGCAATAGCTTGTGATCCAAAGCCCTAGAGTCAATGCAACAGTCAATCGCTTACTGTAGGAAACAGCAACTAAACGAGCATTGCATTGAGAAAAAATGTGTTGCATTATAGTTTATGCAACTAAGGGCCAGATTTAGTAAAAGGGATATTAACCTCAGACTGCAAACCTATAAAACGCCAAAGGAAAAACACAGATGTCAGCAAATGATCATTTCCATAATGACCAACACAATCCAACACGTTGATGATAATGAGGTGTGTGCAATCTAACACATGCACAAAATAGGTTAAAGATGTGTTTTTTTGGGCATTAAATAAAGGTTCAAACACCAGTAAATTGATTGCCACAAACTTTTGTAAATCAAACATAAATGTTGCATGTAAAAAATGCAACTTAAAATTAACTGCTTCTGCGCTTTTTCATAGCTAGTGTTTCTTTAGCAAATCCTGACAGTAGTTGTTAATGCAAAAAGAAGGTTTGCACTGGTGCAAGGTGTTAGTGAATCTGAAGTGTGACTAAGATTAGTCTATGAGATGCAATGCACTTTTTTCTATGCAGATTTTAAATAGCTGATTTACCATGCATTCATATGGTAGTTTAAATATTTAATAAACAGCCAGTCTAGGAGTTGAGATCTGTAGAAATTAATGCATTATAAGCAATCAAATTAACCAAAATTCAGCATGGCTTTAGTATGTCTGTAGGTGTTAAAAGACAATAAACTACCAAACCAGTGAAACATTTCATGCATACTTCAGTTCACAAACCTGAAGATCATATTTTTAAAACAAAAAGCAAATGACTGTGCTGATTATTTTAAAGTTGCATTAAATCTAATGAAAATAAAACACTAAAACTGTACAGACTTACACTGTTTTGATGTTAGTTATTCTGAGAGCATAAAGCCAAGCGTTCAACACCTGCCTTGTTCTGCTACCACAAATCATATAAAGCGCATTTGTCTCTGATTTCATTTGAATTAGTGACAGAACATGAAAATGAATAGGCCAAAATTGCATCAGCCCATAATCATGACTGATTTGCCAACTAACAGAAGAACTGCTGTTGCTTTTATCATATTATATCACATATATACATATGTGTGACCCTGGACCACAAAACCAGTCATAAATCACACGGGTATATTAGTAGCAATAGTCAAAAATACACTGTATGGGTCAAAATTATCGCTTTTTCTTTTATGCCAGAAATCATTAGGATATTAAGTAAAGATCATGTTCCATGAAGATATTTTGTAAATCTCCTACCATAAATATATCAAAACTTAAGTTTTGATTAGTAGTATGCATTGCTAAGAACTTCATTTGACCAACTTTAAAGGTGATTTTCTCAATATTTATTTTCTCAATTTCAAAAAATCAACCCTTATGACTGGTTTTGTGGTTCAGGGTCACATTAACTATTATTTCTTTCTTTCATGTATCATAGATAAAAGTGCACTTTTAAATGCAATGAAACAGTCCAGGTATTCCTGACTATATGCATGCACAATTAATTAAAATATGCAAAAATAAATGTCTATGCTTGAGCTGGTTCATTAGTCAGCAAATATGTGTCTCTGCACTCTCTATTTACCAGTTTTAGCCACTGTACACTCCAAAACAATGAATATTTATAACATAATAATATCATATTATTCCGACAACTCTGTTCTCTAGTTATCAGTATCGAAATGAGCCACTGAAAAACCCATATGTGACCACAAAACCAGTCTTAAGTATCACAGGTATATTAGTAGCAATAGCCAAAAATACATTGTAGGGGTCAAAATTACCACTTTTTCTTTTATGCCAGAAATCATTAGGATATTAAGTAAAGATCATGTTCCATGAAGATATTTTGTAAACTTCCTACCATAAATATATCAAAATGTAAGTTTTGATTAGTAATATGCATTGCTAAGAACTTTATTTGACCAACTTTAAAGGTGATTTTCTCAATATTTATTTTCTCAACCTAAAAAAATTGACCTTATGACTGGTTTTGTGGTTCAGGGTCACATGAACTATTGTTTCTTTCTTCCACGTATCATAAATAAAAGTGCACCTTTAAATGCAATGAATCAGTCCAAGTATTCCTGACTATATGCATGTGCAATCAATTAAATTATGTATAAATAAATGTCTATGTTTGAGCTGGTTCATTAATCAGCAAATATGCATCTCTCCACTCTCTGAATACCACTATCAGCCACTGTACACTCCAAAACAATTAATATTTATAAAATAATATCACATTATTCCGGCAACTCTGTTCTCTAGTTATCAGTATCGAAATGAGCCACTGAAAAACTCATATGTGACCACAAAACCAGTCTTAAGTAGCACAGGTATATTAGTAGCAATAGCCAAAAATACATTGTAGGGGTCAAAATTACCACTTTTTCTTTTATGCCAAAAATCATTAGGATATTAAGTGAAGATCATGTTCCGTGAAGATATTTTGCAAATTTTCTATCGTAAATATATCAAAACTTAAGTTTTGATTAGTAATATGCATTGCTAAGAACTTCACTCGACCAACTTTAAAGGCGATTTTTTCAATTTCAAAAAATTTACCCTAATTGCTGGTTTTGTTTCTTCCTTCCACGTATCATAAATAAAAGTGCACCTTTAAATGCAATGAAACAGTCCAAGTATTCCTGACTATATGCATGCACAATCAATTAAATTATGTATAAATAAATGTCTATGTTTGAGCTGGGTCATTAGTCAGCAAATATGTGTCTCTCCACTCTCTGAATACCAGTTTCAGCCACTGTACAGTCCAAAACAATGATATTTATAATATAATATCATATTATTCCAGCAATTGTTCTCTAGTTATCAGTATCCAAATGAGCCACTGAAAAGCTCATACTGTGCAAGTACTAATTATTATACAACAGCAGAAGCATGCAATGTCACAATGCGAAGATATCTACTGTACGGCATCTCAAACTTCAGCACTGCTGCAAACATGAGGCCTGTCCAGGAATTTCACAGCAGCGCAGAAGTTTCCCCAGCGCAGGCCATCGCGAGCACGCCCAGAACGGGCCCCGCGTTCACTCCGGCTACTCTTGCATGAACACAAACCCAAGAAGCGTTTCTGTAAGCGTGCATTTGACCACTGACGGCCATCAAACTCCTCTTGGCAGCTAAGTTTGCAGATAAAAATCTCATGCAGGCAATTTGAATGAGACCTATAATGAGGGGAAACATGGCTCAAACATGTCACTTTGATAAAAAGCACATTAATGCATTGGTTATATGACTGTACCTGCTTTCTCCTTTTGCATTGGAGGGCGGTGGGTGTAGAATAGTCTGGTTTTCCTCCATCTCAATCACACATTTTGTGCTGAGCTCAATCTCTGCAATCCAAAAGTTATTAAAACTCAACTAAAAGTTCGATTTTAATGATAAAACGGTTTAAAAAGTCCAAAACGTGTTAAAATGTAACACTTGATGCGAATATGCAACAACCTTAAATGAGCCATAGCAACTTATTGCAACAAAAACAGATTTAGTTTTGACATATTAACGCTTGTTTTTACTCCAAACTGTCGCTTACCTCTCCTGTTCATCGGTCGGACTCGCACCGCTACTTTTACCTTCGTATCCGACATTTTTGTAACAATTTGAAGGCTTTGAAGTGGAGGAGAAAGCCGCTAGCTGCTCCGCACGGCTAGCCGAATAATAACATGAAACTCCCCGCAAAGTCTCCCACAGAAACGTCTGAGGTGCTTGTATCCTGGTAAAATAGTCCAACAGTCCATACCCGAGGGGAAAAAGCAGTGAATATTAATCCAGATGAGACTGTGAGCTTGTGTTGCATTCGGGTTCGGTCTGTGTGGTTATAAAGGATCCTCCGCCGCGGGGAGAGCAGCTCCTCTCAGCCAGCCAGCAGCATCCAGACCGCCATCTTCCGCCGACTGACCCCAAAAACACACACAAATGTGCAGTGTGCATGAATATGCATGAAAGAAATGAGTTTAAAAGAGGCTAGATGAACCACAACGACCTGTGCAGCTCCTACATGGCGATATAAAATGATTGGTTATGTTAGAAGAGGAGGAGAAACAGCCTTAACTTGGGTCTAGATCAATAAACTCTACTATTTAGCACTTTATATACAATAAAATATTCCTAATGTTTCTTCTGCACTTGCATTTGTTGATTAAGCATTCAGAGAAGTACTAAAAAGCAGAAACGTGTAAATTAAAAGTTGTATTTTATTCAAAAATATGATTTAAAATGTTTGAATCAATGTCAGATGACAGAAAAATAGCTGATCAATTCCACATTTTACACTCTACTATGGTTCTAACAGTATAAGAATAGCCAAATTTATTAAAAGATCTAAAGAAAATGAGGACTACTTAAGTATAACCACGTAAATGCTAAATGCAAATAATAAAAAAAGAGTAAATATGCCGCTTTTAGTGTTTTTTAAGCTCATTAAATGCATGCTCAAAAAAATTTTTTTTTTTGAAAAATATTAATTTATCAATTTGCAAATACATTTGCATTATTGTATTTTATATATTTTACTTGCATTGATATTATAATATTATACACCACCAGTCAAAGGTTTTTGATTTTTTATGTTTTGTAAAGACGTCTCTTCTGCTCACCAAGCCTGCATTTTTTTTACCAAAATATAAAGTAGCAGTAATATTGTGAAATATTTTTATTATTTAAAATAACTGTTTACTATTTGAATATATGTTAAAATGTAATTTATTTCTGTGAATAAATCTAAATTTTTAGCATCATTACTCCAGTTTTAGTGTCACATGATCCTTCAGAAATCATTCTAATATGCTGATTTGCTGCTCAAGAAACAGCCTGAAAAAATTCTACTCAGCTGTTTTCAACATAATAATAATAATAAATATTTTTTGAGCAGCAAATCAGCATATTAGAATGATTTCTTAAGAATCACGTGACTGGAGTAATGCTAAAAATTCAGTTTTGAAATCACAGGAATAAATTACATTTTGAAATATATTTAAATAGAAATCAGTTATTTTAAATAGTAAAAATATATCAGTTTTTTACAGTTTTTGCTGTATTCTAGATCAAATAAATGCAGGCTTGATGAGCAGAAGAGACTTCTTTCAAAAAAAATTTAAAACTTGGTAGTGTATAGTTTTAGCTGAATTTATTAAAACTTTTATATAATTATATATTATTTTTTATACTTTATATATGTATTATTATAGACTTTTTGCACCTTTCTCATTGAACAGCTCAAATGCAAACACTTAGCGCTACTAACGCACAGTTATTGTCATGACAATAAAGCACATTAATCTGATTTTCTCTAGAGAAAGTGCGGGTCGTTTTCACTGAGATGTGAGTTACAGTAAGAAGTGCTTTATAACATGCTGTGACGACAATGGCAGTCTGGTACGATCAAGGGAAATGGAGCAGAGCAGATTATGGGATTCCCCTAGGGTTGCTTTAATCTTTGTGGATTAAACATTAAGAATTTATCAAATTGTTTATTGCATGCAATTTTAAATAAGCACACACCCAGTTTAACAGCTACGCTGGGCGTGTCTTCATTTAAAATGACTTTGATTAAATGTTGCCCTGTAGCAATTTAGTAAAGTCATAATTTGCGCCAATGCCTGCCAAGTGGTTCCCAAACATTATCACCTATTTTAGGCTCCCGGATTCCATGAAAAAAGTGTGTTATGCATGAAAAACAAAAATCAAAGTATGCACTTAAATTACATATTAATTAACTATTTGGTTATTATTAAGCCAGTGAATTACATGTTAATTTATATAATGGGAACCAGTGCTTGCATGTCTTTAGCGTTGAATTATGAAGATGTTTGTGCATTTATAAATCATAATAAGAAAAGTAGACTTGGCAAGTGAACTCTAGTGTTGGGATGCACTTAATTATCCAAAATGACTTGCAGTTTACTTAGCAGAGCTAAAAGTCAAAGACAGTCTCACTGCAGCAACCTGAAATTGAGTGCATTGATCAATACATATACATTATACAATATATACACAAAATGCATTGCATTCTGTAGAGTCTTCTATATAGTCATGCATATGTTGTGTGTAATATCATATGGCATGCTTACAAGTCAAATTCCCAATTTGACCAATAAACATGAACTCTAAAAAGCCTTGCATTTATTAGCTTTGAGCTTTAGCCGCTATGCCACTATGCTGAACCTCACAAATACTTATAATCAGACTACAGCTTCTTTTTTATTTACCTTTCTTAAATAGCCTGCTGCTTATATTCAGAAAGTCTTCCAGTTTTGTTGGCATTCACAAAAAGTCCAGTCACTAGTCAATCACCAATAAATTACACAGAAAACTGAGACGTCACACAGCATTTGACCGCTGGATTTACAGAAACCATTTCAATTTTAAAAAGCATTATCTAAAAATTTCAATGTTGCATCAGCTAGTGATGAACATACATTTTTTTACACATTAATTATCACTTAGTGTGTAATTTAATTATGTATTACTATGTCTTTGGAAGGCTTTTGTCTTTCAAACACATTAAAATGCACAAAATCACATTATTTTTTATTTACATGTAATGCAGGATACCCAAACCTTTTTTGTTAGCTGACGCCTTTTCACCTAATAAATTTACTCAAAATCCTCCTGAGATGTTAAGGTAATAAGTTAAGTAACACATCTGCATATTCACCGTTCAAAAGTAATCTAAAGGTAATCAAAAATTAATTGTATTATTTTACCTAAAATGTAAATGTAATGGATTAAATTACTAAGTAGTAACAAGTAATTTTAAATCAGTAGCGGATTACGATTTATTAAGTAAATCTACCCGCAACAATACTCATTTTAATAAGTTAATAATTAAGTAACACATCTGCATATTCACAATTCAAAAGGAATGTAAAAGTAATCAAAAAGTAATCTGATTACAATCCCAAAGACGTTCAATGTAATGGATTATGTTACTAACATTTTTGTAATTTTGAATCAGTAACAATTTAAATCTACCCTGTAATTTAATATAAGTAACACATCTACATATTTGCATTTCAAAAGTAATCTAAAAGTAATCAAAAAGTAATCTGATTATATTACCTAGGATGTGTAGTGTAATGGATTGCGTTACTAACTACAATTTTGTCAAGTAATTTGAAATCAGTAAATGACTACAATTTGTAAGTAATCTACACAGCAAAGCTCATTTTAATAACTTAATAATAAAGTAACACATTTGCATATTTGCAGTTCAAAAGTAAGATAAAGGTAATCAAAAAGTAATCTGATTACATTACCTAAGATGTGTAATGTAATCGATTACATTACTAACTCCAATTTTTGTCAAATAATTTGAAATCAGTAACAGATTACAATTTGTAAGTAATCTACACAGTAGTTATAATTAAATAACAAATTTGAATATCACAGTTCAAAAGTAATCTAAAAGTTGAATGTTTAATGTAAAGGATTAAATTACTAACTGCCATTTATGTAATGTAATTTGTAATAAGTATCGGATTACAATTTGTAAGTAATCTACCCAGCAATTCTTATTTTAATAAGTTAATAAGTAACACATTTGCATATCACGGTTCAAAAGTAATCTAAAAGTAATCAAATACATGTAATGTAATAGATTACATTACTAACTATAATTTTTGTCATGTAATATGGAATCAGTAACGGATTACAATACGTAAGTAAATTTACCCAGCAATGCTCATGTTAATAAGTAACACATTTGCATATCATGGTTCAAAAGTAATCTAAAAGCAATTAAAAGTCTTATTAGATTACCTAAAATGTGTAATGTAAAGGATTACATTAGTTACTACATTCTTTGCCAAGTAATTTGTCATCAGTAACAGACTACAATTTGTAAGTAACCTACCCAGCAATGCTTATTTTAATAAGTTAATAATTAACAAATTTGCATATTCATTATTCAAAAGTGATTTAAAAGTAATTCAAAAGTAATTTGATTATATTGCCTAAGATGTGTAATATATAATTAGATTACTTTTTGATTACCTGATTAGCTCATTTTAATAACTTAATAATTAAGTAACACATTTGCATATCGCAGTTCAAAAGTAATCCAAAAGTAGTCTGATTAAAATAGATGTGTAATGTAATTGATTACGTTACTAACTACAATTTTTGTCATGTAATTTGGATTCAGTAACGGATTACAATTTGTAAGTAATCTACACAGCAATGCTCATTTTAATAACTTAATAATTAATGAACACATTTGGATATCACAAAAGCAATCTAAAAATAATTACTTAAGATGTGTAATGTAACTGATTACATTACTAACTACAATTTTTGTCATGTAATTCGGATTCAGTAACGGATTACAATTTGTAAGTAATCTACACAGCTCATTTTAATAAGTTAATAAATAACACATTTGCATATCACAGTTCAAAAGTAATCCAAAAGTAATCCTGTTACAATACCCTAGACATGTAATGGATTACGTTACTAACTACAATTTTTGTCATGTAATTTGTAATCAATAACACTACAACAGTAACGACTCATTTTTTATCACAATACAAGTCTTCAGCGTCCTCGGTGTAGAACTTGAGCACATGATCGCCACTGTCCAAGACAACAAGCACATTCGACGCTGTCGCAGCCAATGCCGCCGGACGAATCAGTCCGCTCACTAGCGGAGTCAACTCAGGGGTTTTCTGCAGCTTTCCCAAACTCCAAACCATTCCATTTTGGACGTCCCCAACAATTATGTCTCCATTTCTATCAAAAGCCACCGCAGATATAACCAAACTCAAAGTGTTCTTCAATTTCAGGCCAAAACCATCCACCTGCGTCAAAGGAACAAAGTCACTATTGAATAACCTTAACGTGAAGCTGGCTTGCAGTCGCTCCACGATTGCGATGTTTCCTGAAGCTCTGCAAGAAGCAACCGAACGTGGATGGGTCAGTTCTTTCAGAACGACTCGGTTAGCTAAAACTACACCAGTAGAAAAGTCCATTACAATTTGGTTTAGGGTTCCCATTAGAGCGTCGCTCACTAAAACACGTCCACGGCTGTCCACATCAACACCCCATGGCAATTGGAAACCTTGGATGGTCGCCAGAAGACGTCCTTTGGACGTAAAGACTTTGAGTGACTGCTCACCAGCATCGGTGACCAAAACGTGTCCAGTTTTGGTCAACGCAACATCTAGTGGATAACAGATGTTGGACAGCCGTCCAAAGGTGTTTAAAAGCGTTCCTTGTGGATTAAAAACAGCGACTCGTTTTTCAGCATCATGCACCACTACGATCTGTCCTGATGTTTCGTCCAAAGCCATTCCAGTAGGGTTGACCATCGTCCCCCATCCTCCAAACGCCGAAAGGAGACGCAGCGTCCCCAAACCTAAGCTTTCACTCCATCCTCTATAATCAGTGGACAATTTGGGACGAGATTCACACAGCAGAATCTCCTGGAGATCGGCGAGCGCACGGCATTCAGAGGTGCTGCCAACGTCCCACAGTTTCCTACAAAAAGGACACTCCAGTTTCTGCTGGACGGGGTGGGACAAGGCACAGACGCATTTGAGACAGAGCACGTGGCCGCAGGGAAGGTTTCGAGCCGTTTGGTCTCGCTTCTGCAGGGAAAAGCTTTCAAAACACACTTTGCACTCTAGCAGGTTTGAGCGGATCTCTGTCAGGACGTCTTCTGCTCTTGTATGTGCTGGGACGGGTGTCTCGGACATCTTGTGCTTTATATAAAAGCTGGCCTAATGACTGGGAAAAGGGTTGAGGGGATGAGAGAGAGCTTTACGACAGCAGCCTGCAACGGATAAACATGATCACGTGACACTGTAAACATGAGCCGAGAGGCTATACTGCCCTCATGTGGTGAGATGGCAAAATCACTTTATATCTGAACAGCTGAGAAACTGCAACATTTTTACTATTACTAACTGGATTTTATAAAGTCACATGCACATACAAATCTAAATGTGACATATGACCACAAAACCAGTCATAAGGGTCAATTTTTTGAAATTGAGATTTATGCACATCTTGATGTGTGGTTTATTAGGACAGGAGAATTTTTATCCGAGATACAACCATTTGAAAATCTGTAATTTGAGGGTGCAAAATACTGAGAAAATCACCTTTAAAGTTGTCCAAATAAAGTTTTTTAGCAGTGCATATTACTCATCAAAACTTAAGATATATTTACGGTTGGAAATGTACAAAATATCTTCACGGAACATGATTTTTGGCATAAGAGAGATATATATTTAATTTACCTTTTAATTCATATAATCTACAGTATAATGAAGATAATATAATGTCATGATTACAGCTATGATACCACAAACATACACATTTTTATTTTTAATAAGAGTTTAAAGTAAAAGTACTTGGCTGATGATCATGAATACATGTCTGGATTTGGTTTCACCTTCAAATGAAGAGAAAAAAAACAGGAGACATTATATTTTGCATTAAATTTTGTTTGCATATGTACACTATAATGTGACATAATTTACTGTAAATCACTACAATAATAAAATTGTATAAAACTAATTCAAATCTATTATATTATTATTATTATTATTTTATAAACATTACAAAAGTGGTAATTTTGCCATAAATAAAATAGTCTATATATTCACTACAATCACAAAATTGTATTAAAGTAATTAAAATCTATTTTATTATTATTAGTAATAATAATAAACATCACAAAAGTGGGATTTTTTTTGGCATAAATAAAAGTCCATACATTTACTATAAATCCTAAAATTGTATAAAAGTAACCAACATATATTTTCTTATCATTAGTAATAATAAATTAATAAATGAATAAAACAAAAGTTGGATTTTTTGGCATTAATAAAGTAGTAAGATTTACTACAATCATAAAATTGTATACAAATAACTAAAATCTACTTTATTATCATTAGTAATAATAATAATATTAATTAATAGAAATAATTAATTAAATAGTCATATTACTATAATCATAAAATTGTTCAAAAGTAACTAAAATCTATTTAATTATCATTAGTAATAATAATAATAATAATAATAATTTATAAATATTACAAAAGTGGGATTTTTTGGCATTGATAAAACAGTCTATATAGTCACTATAATCATAAAATTGTATAAAAGTAACTAAAATCTATTTTATTATCATTAGTAATAATAATAATAAATAAACATCAGAAAAGTGGGATTTTTGGCATTCATAAAATAGTCTAATATTTTATAATTGCATTATATAATTAGCAATAATAATAATAATAATAATAATAATAATAACTACAAATACTTTTAAAATACACATTTAAATTTTAATAATAGGAATTAAATTTATTATTATTATTATTATTATTATTATAGAATTCAGTAGATAAATGTCCTTAATTGTCCTGAAAATTGCACAACAAAGCATGGTCCTAAAATATGCTTGATGAAATCTGATCTGGATGATGCTGACAGGTTTTGTGAGGTTCAGAGACGGAGCTGGAGCCGAGAGCTCTACACGAGTCTATTTTTGTCCGTTGCGTGATCCGTCTGACATCTGACGCCATTGGTTAGTAGAGCTGGTCAGATGAGCTCAGCGTCCACCAATGCAGATCACAGCTGAGGAGCGGCCGACTGCTGTCCTGCGCCAGAAACACTCATACAATCTAAAACACGTCAGTTATTTGCACAATATCCTCCAGCACTTCAAAAACCTCAAGTCATAATTCACACACCAGTGACTTTAATACAAATACGATTAGTTGCAACTACTTCTGTAAAATAAATCAATAATAATCAAGTTGGCTTGAGAAAGTAACAAGTAACTTGCTAATCATGCTAACAACATATTAATCACGCTCTTAACATGCTAGTAACTTGCTAACCGTGTTAGAATCATGCTAACAACATGCTAGTAACTTGCAAATCATGCTAACCACATGCTACTAAGACACTAATCATGCTAGAATCATGCTAGAATCATGCTAGCAACATGCTAGTAACTTGATAATCATGCTAGAAACATGCTAATGATGTGCTAATCATGCTACAATCATGCCAGCAACATGCTAATAACTTGTTAATCATGTTAATAACATGCTAAAGAGATGCTGATCATGTTAGTAACATGACAACGACATGGTAATCATGTTAAAATCGTGTTAGCAACATGCTAGTAACGTGCTAATCATGGTAATAACATGCTGACATGTTAATCATGTTAGAAACAGATTAGCAACATGCTAATTACTGCTAATAATTAGCTAATAAACTTGCTAATCACGTTAGAAAAATGCTAACATGCTACATGCAAGTAACTTGCTAATCATGCTAACGACATATTAATCATGCTCTTAACATGCTATCAACTTGCTAATCATGCTAACAACATGCTAGTAACATTCCAATTAATGCTAGAAACATGCTAGTAACATAACATGCTAGAATCATGCTAACAACATGTTAGTAACTTGCTAATAATGTTAGAATCATGCTAACAACATGTTAGTAACTTGCAAATCATGCTAACAACATGCTAATAACATGGTAATCATGCTAGAAACATGCTAATGACGTTAATCATGTTAGAAACAGATTAGCAACATGCTAGTAACTTGCAAATCATGCTAAAACATGCTAGAAAAATGCTAACATGCTAACAACATGTTAGTAACATGGTAATAATGCTAGCAACATGCTAGTAACTTGATAATCATGCTAACAACATATTAATCACGCTCTTAACATGCTAGTAGCTTGCTAATCATGTTAGAATAATGCTAACAACATGCTAGTAACTTGCAAATCATGCTAACAACATGCTAGTAACATGGTAATCATGCTAGAAACATGCTAATGACGTTAATCATGTTAGAAACAGATTAGCAACATGCTAGTAACTTGCTAATCATGCTAGAAAAATGCTAACATGCTAATGTTAAAAACAGACTAACAACATGCAAGTAACTTGCTAATCATGCTAACAACATTAATCATGCTCTTAACGTGCTAGTAACATAATTATGCTAGAATCATGCTAATGACATGTTAATCATATTAGAAACAGATTAGCAACATGCTAGTAGCTTGATAATCATGTTAGAATCATGCTAACAACATGTTAGTAACATGGTAATCATGCTAACAACATGCTAGTAACTTGATAATCATGCTAAACATTAATCACGCTCTTAACATGCTAGTAGCTTGCTAATCATGTTAGAATCATGCTAACAACATGCTAGTAACTTGCAAATCATGCTAACAACATGCTAGTAACATGGTAATCATGCTAGCAACATGCTAGTAACTTGCTAATCATGCTAGAAACATGTTAATGACATGCTAATCGTGCTACAATCATGCCAGCAACATTCTAATAACGTAATCATGCTAATAACATGCTAACGACATGCTCATCATGTTAGTAACATTACAACAACATGCTAATCATGTTAAAATTGTGTTAGCAATATGCTAATAACTTGCTAATCATGGTAATAATATGCTAATGACATGTTAATCATGTTAGAAACAGATTAGCAACATGCAAGTAACTTGCTAATCATGCTAGAAACATGTTAACGATATGCTAATCATGCTACAATCATGCTAATAGTTTGCCAATCATGTTAATTACATGCTAACAACATGCTAATCATGCTAGAAACATGTTACCAACATGCTAGTAATTGGCTAGCCATGCTAGTAACATATTAACAAAATGCTAATCTTGTTAAAATCATTCTAGCAACATGCTAGTAACTTGTTAATTATGCGATTAACATGAACATCTCTCGCCGACAGATTGTATTGCCTTCGAAACATTCAAACTGTAACCTATTAAAACTACTTTAAACTTCAAACTATTCCAGACTGATAATCATTAAACTTAAAACTTTCTAAAACTTTCTGGTCCGGCTTTCTCAAGCCAACGTCAAGTTTGTCTTGAAGTTTATCTAGTTTATATTTATTTTAATAACTTTAGCATTAGTAGAATAATAACTTAGATTTTTATTAGTATTATAATATTATAAAAAAAATTAAATATTATAAAAACATCTTATAATGAATTGTATAATAATAATAATAATAATAATAATAATAATAATAATAATAATAAAGATACAGGAAATAAAGATAATAAAAACACAGGAAAATTCCAATCACAAGAAACAGATTAGATTTAATTGTAAAATTCAGTTACATCCCAAGAAGTTGCATGTAAATTGAGCAAACAAACAAACAAACATCATATATTGAAAAGCTGCAAAGTTGAGTCACATTGTGCCATTATTCACTGAAAACTAGCTGTTTAATAACACTGAAAGACACTGAATCGTTTACAATTCATGTGAGATGAAAAATCAGGACAAGAAGGCATTGAAATGTTTCACAGTGGCTAAACGGACCCAACACAAGAGTTTGGCAAACGGATATGAAGCTTCACGTGACGCTCGAACCGTCCGCAGATCGTCACGATAATACGGAAACGAAGAAACTCAACAGTATTCATTCACAGGACACGTCTGATTACTAGTAATGGAACGATACAAATCAGCCGCGTTAGAGCGAGTAACAAACACTGACGAGGATGAGCAGGATTCCTGTTTGAAGAGAGTGCAAAACATTTCAGTCTGTGAATATTGCAATTAAACGATATCACGTTTACGTCAGCCACTCCGCTCTCTAGTTATCATATTATCAGGAAAAACACTAAAGTACACAACGATCACACTCACGCAGAGTAATAAAGGTAACAGGTGATAGTTATTGAATGCATGCAGGCACACTATATCTGTGTGTAACGGACACGGCAGTCAGTGAAGGCTTGAATACTGCAGTCAGGGTGTGTGTGGTGATCAGGACCAAACACATCATTCTCACAGACATGCAAAACTAAACACTACGGAAGCTTATTTCCACCGAGACGTAAAACAGAGGAAAAAAATTTGAGTTTTTAATCTTAAAATTCTGATGTTTTTCTATGTATTCTGAGTTTATTTCTCATAAATTATCATTTTGTGAGAATTAAACGTTGTTTATGGTTTCTTTTTTTCATGCACTGTATATAAATTGTGTTTCTTATGAGAGTTTTGAACTGATGCAAATGCAAGAAAAAAATTTGTGAAGAAATTGTGAGAAAAAAAGTTTAAAGAATAAATAATCATGTCAGATTAAAAAAAAAAAAAAACTGAATTGTGACAAAAATAGTGTGGGATAAATCAGAATTGAGAAAAATGCAAATCTGGATTGTGACTAAATAAATAAATCAAATGTGAAATAAAAAAAAATCTGAATTGTGAGGAAAAAAAGAGAAAAAACTAAATCACGAAAAAAAAAAAAAAAAAAAAAAAAAGTTAAAATGTACAAAAAAAAAAAAAAAAAATTGTGAGAAAGATTCAAGATATTATTTTACATATGCAAGAAAAGTGTCACAATTATCTTCATTTTTATAAGCTTATTTCACCAAGGAATAAAAGGTGAAAAAGGTAACTGGTTTTTTTTTTCTAATTTTTTTTAGTCCTTTTTTTTCTCTCTCACATTCATCTCTCACAATTAGTTTTTCCCCTCACAATTTAGATTTTTCAAATCTCACATTTCAAATCTCAAATCTCAAATCTCACATGCGAAAAAAACAAAATTGCAATTACTTCTATTTTTATTCCATGGCTGAAATAAGCTTTCACAAAAAAAAAACAAAAAAAAAAACAAAAAAATTCTTGCTCTTTCTATCTTGCAATTATTATTAAAAAAAAAAAAAAAAAAAAAAAAAAAAAAAAAAAAAGAATTTTTAAATCTCACATTTATGACTTTTTTCTTGCTGTTTATATCTTGCAATAAAAAAGAAAAAAAAAGAAAAATTGTGAGATTAAAGTTGCAATTACTTCTATTTTTAAAAAAATCTTGCCAATGTTGCAAATCTATTTTTATGCCAATGTCAAAATAAGCTTTAACCAAAACAAATAAAAAATAATAAAAAAATCTGACATTTTTTCCCCCTCACAATTCATGAATCTCACATTTATAACTTTTTTCTTGCTATTCATATCTTGCAATTTAAAAAAATAATAAAAAGCAGAATTGTGAGACTAAAAAGTCGCAATTACTTGTATTTTTATTCTGTAGCTGAAATGAGCTTTTACCAAAATATAAAATAAAAATAATAATAAAAAATAATAATAATAATAAAAATCTGACATTTTTTTTCCCTCACAACTCAGATTTTTTTTTAATGTCACATTTATGACTTTTTCATTCTGCTTGTATCTTGCAATTCTTAAAAATAAAAAATAATAAAAAGCAGAATTGTGAGATTAAAAAGTTGCAACTACTACTACTTTGTTATGTGGCTGAAATAAGACTAAAAAAAAAAACATTTTTTTTCTCACAATTAGAATTTTTTTAAAATCTCACATTTATGACTTTTTTTCTTGCTGTTTATGTCTTAAAATTCTTTACAAAAAAAAAAAAATAAATAAATAAAATACAAAAAGGCAGAATTGTGAGATTAAAAAGTCGAAATTACCTTTTTTTGGTGCAAATAAGCTTCCATAAACGCACTTCTCTCTAGTGAGCACATTGAAAACGGCAGCAGCTGTTGAACGTCACTGGAGAAGCAGAAACGCACTAAAACAAAACACCACACGATAAAACACCCTGCGTTTCAAGTACGACATCATCAAACTGTGAAAGTGCTAAAAACCATGTGCTTTCGGTGACATCCAGGCTGATAAACCTGCATTCATTTCTAACACGATTCCTTTAAAGCAGCTTAACCTGGTAACATTCAACTCTAGAGCAAATCCAATCAGTCTGGGGGAAATACTGGCCAAAACACAACAACAGAGCGCCTTAACTACATCAAGTCAACACGAAACCTTGTTCGCAAACCATTTGACCTTTTTTATCTGACGTACATTAGCGTTTGCATGTTTGGGGTTAGTAAGATTGTTGTTGTTTTTAAAGAAATTAATACTTTTATTCATCAAGGATGCATTAAAGTGATCAGAAGTGACAGTAAAGACATTTAAAATGTTACAAATAATGTTACAAAATTTCAAACAAATGCAGTTCTTCTGAACTTTATAGTCATCAAAGAATCATGAAAAATAAAACGTATCAAATGTACACAGCAAATTTGCATATTAGAATGATTTCTGACAGATCATGTGACACTGACGACTGGAGTAACGATGCTGAAAATACAGCTGCGCATCACAGAAATAAATTACATTTTAACAGATATTCACTTAGAAAACAGCTGTTTTAAATTCTAATAATGTTTCAGAATTTTTACTGTATTTTTGATCAAATAAATTCAGCCTTGATGAGCAGAAGAGACATCTTTCAGAAAATCTTAACAACCCCAACTTTATATTTACATTTTTATGATTGACATCACAAAAAGAAAATATTTAAAACATGCACCAGCAAAATGCACAATCAGCGTTTTAAAAAGGTAAAAAGGGTCAATTCCGATTTCATGTTGATTTTATAATACGTGATCATTTGTAGACACATTGTGATATGAGTAATATAATCTGAAACCGTCTGCATACAGTAAAATCCAGCACTGTTGCGAGTCACGCATGCGACTGAAAACACCATGACGCACAGCACTGCTTGGGATCTAACTTGGTTAACCGGTCTCTGTAGTTGAACGGGTAAAGTGAGCTCGCTAACTAAACAACGGACACACAGTATTGCCTTTTCAAAGGGTGTCGCAGCGCTGCAAACCACTGAAATGTTTGGACCAAACCTGAGCCAATCTCATCCTTCGTCATCACAGTCATCTGACGTTCTCTCCGTTAACAGGAGCGACACATGTGCAAAAGTTCCCGCCTAAAAGCCTTTCAGAAACGGCATTATTTCTCCATGCCGTTGATGCTTCGGTTATTTCCCGAGTCCCGCCGTTTCCTGGTGGAAGAGGACGTCGTGCTGTCCATCTCAAAGTCCCCTACAGCATAAATGCATTACGACGTGAGAGAAAACACTGGCATGTATGTTTGAGTTCATGCACAGAATGCACAATGTATAATGCATGCATGTTTACAAATATCTACAGTATAGGCCAAATTTTTACCTTGACTAGATATCTTCCCAATTGCATAAATATATTTTACAGTTTTGCACAGCATACAAACTTACTATAACCATTGACTACCAGGGTTATTATCATTAACTAAAACTAAAAGCAAACAAACATTTTCATTACTTAAAATATACTGAAATACAAAAATAAAACGGACATAAAACTGAAATAAAAAAAAAAAAGTAAAAAAAAAAAAAAAAAAAAAAAAAAAATACTAAAATGAACTAAAATGAAAATAAACGGATAATACAATAATAAAAACTAATTCAAAATATTTTAAAAAGATATCTAATAAAAATTATAGAAAAACTAACACGTTACCAAAACTTGTTAGAAAAAAAGATATCTAAATAAAGATATCTAATAAAAATGAAAAATTACTAAAACTTAACTAAAATTAAAATGATAATGGAAAATACAAAAATAAAAACTAATTCAAAATATTAAAAAAAAAGATATCTAATAAAAATAAAAGAAAAAAAAAATTACTAAAACCTTAAAATTAAACTGAAAAATTGTAAATACAAAAATAAAAACTAATAAAAGATACCTAATGAAAATTACAAATCTTTACTAAAATTAACTAAAATTAAAATGATACATGGAAAATACAAAAATAAAAACTAATTCAAAATATTAAAAAGATATCTAATAAAAATAAAAGAAAAAAAAATTACTAAAACTTTAAAATTAAACTGAAAAATTTAAAATACAAAAATAAAAACTAATAAAAGATACCTAATGAAAATTACAAATCTTTACTAAAATTAACTAAAATTAAAATGATACATGGAACATGGAAAAATGGAAAATACAATAATAAAAACTAATTTAAAATATTTTAAAAAGATATCTAATAAAAAAAAAAAAAAAAAATTACAGACACATTACCAAAACTTTAAAATTAAACAGAAAAACTGAAAACTGAAAATACAACAAATAAATACTAATTAATAATATTTTTAAAAAGATATCTAATAAAAATGAAAAATTACTTAAACTTAACTCAAATTAAAATAATAATGGAAAACACAAAAATAAAAACTAATTCAAAATATTAAAAAAAGATATCTAATAAAAATAAAATAAAATAAATGACTAAAACTTTAAAATTAAACTGAAAAATTGTAAATACAAAAATAAAAACCAACAAAAGATACCTAAAGAAAATTACAAATCTTTACTAGAATTAACTAAACTTAAAATGATAAATGAAAAACAATCAAATTAAATCTAAAACTAAAACCCATCTAAAACAAATTAATCTAAAACAATAAAAAAAGAAACGGAAAAACTAATTGAAATTATTAAAAAGCAATATTTAATGAAAGCAAAACAACCCAACACAATAATGAAAGATTTCAAATTAAATGGAAAAACACAAAAATAAAAATTCTAATTAAAATGACAAAGAAAGGCAAACTTTTAAATTAAAATAAAAAACCATTTTAAAATAAAAAAACAAAACAAACAAATACTAATACATTTGCCAAAATGCTTGACTTGTCCTTTCATTTCTAATTTTCATATATTAAAATTAAATAAAATAGCATGCAAAATACAGTACATACGCTGCAACATGCAACACTCCAGTATTAAAAACATCAGTCTGACTGCTTGTGTCTTCTGCTAGTTCACCACAAGAGGTCAGAAAGCTACAGCTTAGATTTTGTGTTTTGGTAATCCATCGTTACCATAACAAACCATTAATAATCAACACACTGTTGTAGAGAGTGTGAATGATGTTTCTTTACCTCTGCATTCAGACACGCCATCGCTCAGCTCCGTGTAAATGCTGTCCTCACACTCCGAGAAGCTCTACAGAGTCAAAATATCACATGATTTAGAGCTCAAGACCCTTAAGATTGACTTAAATACTGTGTGGATACGGTAAACATCAATTTTATATTTATATTTAAAGTCTGAAGTCACAATTGATAATTGCAGAACAGAAGGAAGCAGTAAAGAAACAAGATCCAATATGAGACGCTCTTTGCAAAACAGTTAAAGTGCCTGCTGAGTTCATAACACACAAAAAAGCAAGCTAAAGGTCGTCCAATAGTTTTGTGAAGTCACACTGAAGTGAATTCAAGATATGAATGCAAAAAAAACAAAACAAAACAAAAAAAAAACAACAATAAATAATAAATTAAGTAAATCATTAAATAAAAAATAAAATTCACCCTTTTATATTTCAATCTTATGATGTAGTTTAGCAAAATCACACCAGCACAGTGTTACACAACAGTTCAGTAAACAAGAACTTCTCATTTTAGACACGGTATCGTCAGCATTGACAATTTTGCTCAATTTTGCCAAGGAAAAAACAAAGCTACAACTGTTGTGAGTTTTTGAGGAGTCTGTGTTTCGAACGAATCGAGTCGATGATTCAGTGACTCATTCATGAAGACACTCACTTGCTTTGTTTCTGAATGAATCAACTGTTTGAACTGTTTGAAATCTGTTTAAATGAAGGATTCAGTGACTCACTCATTATGACAGTGACTCGGCGCCACCTACTGGAGCTTTTAGTTTTCATTTTTGAAAAATCATTTCGTATTTCAATATTTAAACAGATAAAAAAAAAAAGTTTGTCAAGACAAACTTTGAAGTTGGCTTGAGAAAGCCCGACCAGATAGTTTAATAAAAGTTTTAAAAGATCGTAAAAGTTTTAAGTTTGACGTTTTTTTGGTCTTAAATAAACTGAAGTTTAAGGAAGTTTTAAAGCTTAAACCTTGAATGTTTTGAAGGCAATGCCGATAAATAGAAAGACAGACAGCATGTTAGCATTTTGGTAGCATGATTAACAAGTTAGTAGCATGTTTTTAGTATTATTAACAAGTTTCTAGCATGTTGCTAGCATGTTTTTAACATGATTAGCATGTTACTAACGTGTTGGTAACATTAGCATGTTGCTCGCATGTTTCTATCATGATTAACAAGTTGCTAACATGTTTGTAGCATGCTTAGCATGTTTCTAGCATATTTCTAACATAATGAGCAAGTTACTAGCATTTTGTTAACATGTTTGTAACATGGTTAACATGTTGCTAGCATGTTTCTAGCATGATTAGCAAGTTATTATCATGTTCCTAGCATGTTTCTAACATGATTAACATGTTGCTTGCATGTTTACAACAGAATTAGCATGTTTCTAGCATTATTAGCATGTTGCTAGCATGTTTCTAACATACTTAGCAAGTTACTAACGTGTTGCTAACATGTTTATAGCATGATTAGCATGTTTTAACATGACTAGCAAGTTATCAACATGTTGCTAGCATGTTTCTAACATCATTAACAAGTTACTAACAAGTTGCTAGCATTTTTCTAACATGATTGACATGTTTTTTTAGCATTTTTAACATGATTAACATATTTCCAGAATGTTTCTAGCATGATTAGCAAGTTACTAGCATGTTGCTAACATGTTTGTAACATGGTTAACATGTTTTAACATGATTAACATGTTGCTAGCATGTTTCTAGCATGATTAGCACGTTATTATCATGTTCCTAGCATGTTTTTAACATTAGCAAGTTAATAACATGTTGCTAGCATGTTTCTAGCATGATTAACGTGTTGCTTGCATGTTTACAACACAATTAGCATGCTTCTAACATTATTATTACATTGC
>NC_066884.1:1723538-1758538 GCF_022985175.1 Labeo rohita
TTTAATTTGACTTTTTGTATGAATTAATGACTCGGGTATGCAGGCATTACATTTTTATTGTATTGTTGTCATATTAATATTATTCTTTTTTCTTATGAATTTTTAATCACATTTTAATCTATTTTAATTTAACATTCTTATGATTTAATTAATGATTCAGGTGTATGGGCATTACAATTTTATTTGACTGCTCTAAATTAAAATTATTCAGGTTACACTTATATTGGATTTTTTACATTAATATTCTAATAATTTTATCCATTTTTATGTTACATTTTTAATTTTACATTATGATTTAACTAAATATTCAGGAGTTTTATTTGACTGGCTTTACATTAATATTATTATTATCTTTATTTTTTACTTGTTAACTTTTTATCCTGGCTTAGAAATATGTGACAACCTAGTTTTAGCAATTTCCAGTGAAAAAACTTAAAATTAAAAGTAAATAAAAAATTAAATTAAAATAAAAAATGTGAAAAAAAAAGTCCCACTCCACATAAACTCAGAAATAAAATGAGCTTAAAATATTTAAAAAATATATTTCGCACTAAATGAAAGTCTTACCGTACGGTAGGAGCAGTGATGACCCCGATGAACAGAATCCGGCACCAGCTGAGGGCATGGCATGCTGGGAACACGAAGATGTGCTTCAGGAAGAACGTGTTCAGCTCCGTCAGCTTCAGAGTCAGAGGAAAATAAATCAATCAATCAATCAACAAACTAACCTCGCATTATCAAATTAGAATTGCACAATAACACCATTCACATTGTGCAACAACATAAAAAAAAATCAAGCAGTTAAAATTCAGAAAATCTCATATAAAAACATCATATTTCACAATATTAAATCCTGTCGTTCTGTTTTTATAACCTGACCTACTTAAAATAAGACAAATGATCTAAAAACGTCCGATTTTCAAAGCCTTTTTTGTGTGAAATCTCATCTTTCGACTGAAAATTCAGTGTTATTGTTTGAGATTGTGCTTTAGAGATTCACAGCACACCTAAAGCAGTATTGAGATTGTCTAGTGATCTGCTGAGAGTGTGTGAAGTGGAAATGGAGGGTCTCCTGCCTCTCCTCCTCCTCCAATTCTCATCTCAAAGAGATTTAATTAGTGTTTAAAGGGCCCTCAGTAGGGAGCGAAGTGCCCGGCCTCCTCTCACACAATAGACAATGAAGAGCGGCCTTTCATCGCCGTGGAAACGGTTTAGAGGGCGGAGCTTCTGTCTGATTGCTCATCCTCTCCCGAGAACTCATGTGACCCACACTACTTAACTAGTTAAGGAACTAGTTATTTTTTATGCTGACAATAAAAACAAAGATAAAAACACTGACTGAAGACGACTGAAATAGTTGAAGTATTTATGCTTTGTAAGTATTTTTCATTGTACGTGCATGTAAACAAATGTAGTTAATCCATGTTAACAAATGGAACCTTGTAAAGTGTTACCAAATACACTTTATTTATATTATATTTATCAATATGAGAAACACTATATAATTTGGAGACTGACTAAAAAAAAAAAAAAAAATAAATAAAAAGACAAAGTGAGAAATACTAATGAATTGTAAGTTAATTTTTAATTTAATTTAATTAAATATATATTTATTAGTATTCCTCAGTAAATAATTTAGAGACACTCCCAAAAAAAAAAAAAAAAAATAAAAAAAATGATGATGACATACAAGTTGAAATATTGATAAACTGGTATTTAGTTAATTTATTAATATTTCTTACTATTTAATTTGGAGATGGACAAAAAATAAATAAATTAAAATAAAACAATGTTACAAATATTTATGAATTGGTATTTAATTAAATGTATTTATCAATATTTCTAACTATATAATTTAGAGAAAGACTTCCCATAAAAAAGTTAAATTATTGATCAACTGGTATTCAGTTCATTTATTAATATTTCTCACTATATAATTTGGAGACAGATAAGATAAAATAAAATAAAATAAAATAAAAGAGACAGACTAAAAATTAATATTTCTCACTATATAATTTGGAGACAGATAAAATAAAATATAATATAATAAAATAAAATAAAATAAAATAAAATATGAAGTGAGAAATATTGATGAATTCATATTTAATTAAATATATTTATCAATATTTCTTACTATACAATTTGGAGACAGACTGATAAAATAAAATAAAATAAAATAAAATAAAATAAAATAAAATAAAAGTAAAATAAAATAAAATAAAATAAAATAAAATAAAACAGAAAAAGTGATTGATGAATTTACATTTAATTAAATATATCAATATTTCAATTTTTCTATATTTCACAATATAATTTAGAGATAGATTCTCCTGGTATTTAGATCATTTATTAATAATTCTCACTATATAAATGCAGTAAAAATAAATAAATAAATAAATAAAAAATTTGGATATAGGGAGAAATATTGATAAATATCTCCCATTTTATTCTTTTAATTTAATTTAATTTTAATTTTAATTTTATAGTCCATCTTCAAATTATATAGTGACAAATATGATATAACTAAATTCCAGTTTATCAATATTTCAACTTGCACTTCATCTTTTTTTATTATTATATTTTGTAGAGTTTTTCTCCAAATTCTATATTTAATTAAATACCAATTCATCAGTATTTGTCACATTTTTATTTTATTTCATTTCATTTTTTTTGGTCTGTCTCCAAATTATATTGCGCAAAATATTAATAAAATAACTAAATAAAAAAGACAAGGTGAAAGACAAAGTGAGAAGATATGTTGGTTTTTAAATAAAAACATTTATAAATATTTATTATATCATTTGTATTAAAATTGCCCTATAAAATCCAATTTATTTTTTTTTTTTTCAAATTCCATATTTTCTATTTTAACGGATCGATTAACCTTAAAAATCAATTTAATTCATAAAACTGTAACAATTTAGTGCTCTAAGGAAGTGTGAATGGGCTGTGAAGGACTGACCTGCCATATGATCATGAACAGATAGACTCCCGTGACTCTCTGTAAGGAAGACTTTGGGTCGAGCCAGCGCACGTACGTCCAACTAGCAGGCGTGAACTGCAGAACGGCACGCTTGATCTTCCCCGTGGTGCTGTGAATGTCTCTGCGCGGCACAAACACACTCGTTCAGCACAGTCAGTCCTTACAAGACTCTCTCAGAAGGCAGTTTTTGAAGTGTTTCTTACTTGATACTGGCCCAGTGATACGTGCGCATCTCCAGGAAGCGGCAGACGGTCATTCCCAGCCAGATCCCTCCTCCGTTACACAGCAGAATATCCAGGATCACCTGATCCCACCAGCACTCCGCAAAATTAGGAAGGAGATGCATGAAGAACAGCTGTACAGAGACATTATTTGTGGATTATTATGTGAACTATATAGTCAAGAGTGGTAATCAAATTAATGAAGCACATCGAGTATCACTATTCAAGTATTACTACACTTTTACTAGAGTAAAACCACAGTTTTCTTAAGGTATTTGTATGTGTATACTTTCTTTTTTGTTTTGTTTTCAACTGTTTAAGAAAAAATAAAAAATAAAATACAAAAAAAGATTGACAAAATCACTTCGAAATCCTGATCTGAATCAAATGATTCACCATGCACACTCCGCAGTCTCAATTTGAATCAAATGACTCGCGATCCACACTCCGAAGTCCCGATCTGAATCAAATGATTCGGAAAGCGCAAAGTTTAAATCAAAATCAAAGGTTTGCGATCCACACTCTGAAGTCTGAAGTCTGATCTGATTAATCATTTGATCATCAAATCATCTGAATCGATCTGAATTGATCAGAACTTTGCGATTTGCAAATCATTTGATTCAGATCGGGACTTCAAATCACATATTGCGAATCATCTGATTTAGATCGGGGCTTCAGAGCGGGTTCACAAATCATTTGACCTTGATAAGGACTTCGTATCATGTATCGCGAATCATTTGATTTGAATCAGTCAATTTGCAAAATGATTCACGAATCCATTCCGATCAAAATCAAATGATTCGCAATACGCACTCTGAATTGAAGTCTCGATCTGAATCAAACGATTCGTGATACAGGATTTGAAGTCCAGACCCAAGTCAAACGATTCGCGAACCCACTCGGAAGTTCCGATCTAAATCAAATGATTCACGATTTGAGGTCCCGTTCTGAATCAAATTATTTGCAAACCTGCTCTAAAGTCCCAATCTAAATCAAATGATTCGAGATACGCAATTTGAAGTTCCGATTTGAATCAAATGACTTGTGACACGCAACGTTCTGATCTGAAACAAATGATTCGTGATACATGAATTCAAGTCCTGATCCAAGTCAAACGACTCGCAAACCCCCTCTGAAGTCCCAATCTTAAAAAAATGATTCGCGATACGCAATTTGAAGTCCCGATCTGAATCAAATGATTCGTGACACGATTTGAAGTGCTGAACTGAATCAAATGATTCATGATACAGGATTTGAAGTCCAGATCCAAGTCAAACGATTCGTGAACCCACTCTGAAGTTCCGATTTAAATCAAATGATTCATGATTTAAAGTCCCGATCTGAATCAAATGACTTGTGATACACAATGTTCTGATCTGAAACAAATGATTCGTGATACATGAATTCAAGTCCTGATCCAAGTCAAACGACTCGCAAACCCCCTCTGAAGTCCCAATCTTAAAAGAATGATTTGCAAACCCCCTCTGAAGTCCCAATCTTAAAAAAATGATTTAAATCAAATGATTCAATTTGAAGTCCCGATCTGAATCAAATGATTTGACACGATTTGAAGTGCTGAACTGAATCAAATGATTCATGATACAGGATTTGAAGTCCAGATCCAAGTCAAACGATTCGTGAACCCACTCTGAAGTTCCGATTTAAATCAAATGATTCATGATTTAAAGTCCCGATCTGAATCAAATGACTTGTGATACACAATGTTCTGATCTGAAACAAATGATTCGTGATAGATGACTTCAAGTCCTGATCCAAGTCAAATGATTCACGAACCCCCTCCGAAGTCCTAACCTTAAAAGAAAATGATTCGCGATACGCAATTTGAAGCCCTGATCTGAATCAAATTATTCACAAACCTGCTCTGAAGTCCCAATCTAAATCAAATGATTCACGATACGCGATTTGAAGTCCCTATCTGAATCAAATGACTTGTGATACGCAAATCTGAAAATGAAAATTAATTTGATCTGGTTTTCGCTAGTGAATCGCATGAACAGAATGATCAAAGTCGTGAGTTTTTTTTTGCGTCTTCAGCTATATTTACATGACATTGTCATTACTACTACTGGTTTAGCTCACTAGTTTTCTAACATTTACTGAAATAAATGAAAAAAGTATGATGTTATTTTAATTGTGTGAATTTTGCATAAAAAGATCTGTTCAAGCAATATTGGTATAATTCAGAAATATTGCTATATTCAAGGGTTTTTCCAGGCTTTAAATTGAAAAAGTCAAATTGAAGAACTTCAAGCATCTTCACTGTAAAAGGTGTCAAACAGGATCGCTCTCAGATTTGTGCTGTAAGGGAAGTGACGGATCAGGGCGAAGTGTGACAGGTGTTTTACCTCGGTGAGCTCCCAGGTGATGCTGATGGTCCAACATAAGCCGTAGCTGCGGATCAGCAGAGCTTTCATTCCCCAACCCCAGAAATGACTGAAGGCGAAGATGTCGAAGTGACTCAGGATTCGCTCCCACGTGATCACATGACAGTTCACAGCGTACTCCTGTCAATCATCACATCAGCAACACATTTAATATGTACCTAAAGTTGCTGTTGTGAGCATAACAGTGTTAAACTGGTTAAGATTTGTCACTGAAATATTATAGATTTCATTAACAGGATTTTTATGTTCTCTGTTCTTAATTTTATTTAAAGTTTCAATAATTTTGCTGTGTGTTTTAATATGTCTGTGCAGTTTTTAGTCATTTTTATTTCAGTTTTAATTTGAGTTATTTTAGTACATCAAGTTCAACTAAAGGAAAATGACAAATGTTTCCTTGGTCACTAGTTAAAACAATTATCTTATTTATATTATGGTTTCTGTCTAAATTTAATTTGAGTTCATTTAATAAAAAAACGTGTTTAACCAGTTAAATTATTAAAACTTTAACAATTTAATATTTTATTACATTTTTAACAATAATTGGGCCCAATGAGTTTTTCTTTGTTTTTTTGTTTTGTTATTGAGAAATGGACTTGTTTGCCTTAATTGATCAAAAAGCATGTCTATTAATTTAAATGAATAAAAATTTAACAAAAAAAACAATTTTTTTTTAGAAATGCATTGTCTGTTCATTTATTTAATTACTACAAAAATAAATAAATGTATTTCAAAATCAATTTAATGTAATTTAAAAATGTAAATGCTTTTTCTGGACTTGTTTGCTTTAATTGCAATGATTAAAAAACATGTCTATTAATTTAAATTCATAATAATTTAACAAAAAAAAAAAAAAAAAAAAACAATAACTGGGAATTTGTTTTTTTAAGAAATGTTCATTATTTTTTGTTTATCTTTATTTATTCTGTTCATTTTTTATTTAATTCATTTAATTAATTCAAATTAAATAAATTAATATATTTTAAATAAAATAAATTTTGTGATTATTTATTTTCGGATTTAGTTATTTGAGTTCATCAAGTTAAACTAAATGAAAATGAGAAATGTTTCTTTGATAATTACTAATAATTTTTTTCTGGTTTCTGCCTAAATTAAATTGTAATATTCAGGTGATTTAATATTCAGGATAGTTAAAACTTTAACCATTTACTATTTTATTAAATTTTCAACAATAATAGGGCCCAAATAAATTTTTCTTTGTTCTTTTTTTTTTTTTTTTTTTTTTTTTTTTATTTACTTTAAAATTACATTTACTCTGCATCTTAAATTATTTTTCTAAAATTAAAAAAAAAAAAAAATAATAATAATTTTTCTAAAAAAAATAAATAAATAAAATAAAACAAAAAAAAAAAATACAATAATTGGGAACTTACTTTTTATATATGTGTTCTCTATTCATTTTTATTTAATTAACTTTTTTTTTAAATAAATAAAATAAATAAATGTATTTATTGTATTTATTATGTATTGATTTTTTTATTTATTTATTTTTTTTTTTAAATGTGCCTATACTTTTTTTTCCCTTTCAGTTTTAGTTATTTTAGTACATCAAGTTGAACTAAATCAAACTGAGAAATGTTGCTTTGGTAATCAATTTTTATTTTTATATTTTCTGTTTATCATCTACATTTTAGCTAAAAGTTTTTGTAATTTTGTTGTGTTTTTGTCATTTTTATTAGTTGTTGTTGTTGTTTTTTTATATGTCTATATAGTATTTAGTTTTAGTTATTTTAGTACATCAGGTCAAACTACATAAGAAATGTTTTAAATTTAAAAAAAAAAAAAGTTACATTTTTTTCAACATCTTATTTTATTTCAGCCATGTTCATTTCATTTCAAATGACAAAAATATTTATTTGTTTATTGATTTTTAATGCCAGTCAACAATAATATCCCCAATTTGTGACCTCTAGCAGAAGAGGGTTTTTTTTTTATAACATAATTAAATCATTTTAATTCGTGAGCTATTCCTTTAACAACAGAAGTGGGTCAGATCTCGCTGACCGTCACTGACCATGATGTCGGCTTCCCGTTTGGCGTAGCGCAGATTGGGATCCAGCCAGTACATGAGAGACTTGACCTGCTCCCAGTTCAGGAAGATGATAAAAACCAGGAAGAGGAAGTACAGCACACTCAATCCTGCACAAAAACACACACACACACACACACACACACACACACACACTTTAAAAAGGAGAAACACATCAACCCACTGACCTAACCACTTAGATATGACCTCAGCTCTGCCCTTTCATCATTTATTCATGTTTAAAAAACATTGTGCAGTGCATGTTCATTATTAAGCTTCAAAAACAAGCATCTGATCCACTCACCGAACACTATACGCCATATTGCCGGATGTGGTCTTGTAAACGGACCTGAAACGAGACAGAGAGGTTTTGATCTCATAGACAATTAAAACATCTTAATGAATATTTTTATCATCTCATATGACCTAATGTAATGATTCAGAGTTGCGAAAAGCTCCATTACACCCATCACTACATGCTTTTTAAAACTGCTACAAGCGAATTATATGATTCCAATCAAATGATTCATGATACACAATCTGAAGTCTTGATCCGAATCAAATGATTCACGACACACAATTTGAAGTCCTTATCCGAATCAAATGATTCACGATACATAATTTGAAGTCCTGATCCGAATCAAATGATTCACGACACACAATTTGAAGTCCTTATCCGAATCAAATGATTCACGATACACAATTTGAAGTCCTGATCCGAATCAAATGATTCACGACACACAATTTGAAGTCCTTATCCGAATCAAATGATTCATGATACATAATTTGAAGTCCTGATCCGAATCACATGATTCACGACACACAATTTGAAGTCCTTATCCGAATCAAATGATTCACGATACACAATTTGAAGTCCTGATCCGAATCAAATGATTCACGATACGTGATCCGATTGCAGCACTTTGATTGAGTGAATCATTTTGCAACGCAATGATTTAACTGATTCAGAGTTTTGAAAAGCTCCATTTCACCCATCACTGTGTGTGTTTTAAATTTGTTACAACTGAATTAAATGATTCAAATCAAAAGATTCATGATACGCGATTCAAGGTCACGATATAAAGCAAAAGATTTGCAAACCAGCTCTGAAGCTCTGCAATCAAATAATCCGCAAATCATTTGTCTGAGATTGGAACTTCCCGTATTGTGAATCATTAGGTTTAGATCGGGACTTCGAATCGTGTCTTGTGAATCATTTGATTTAAATCATTCAATTTGCGAAATGATTCACAAACCTGTTTCGATCTAAATCAAATAATCAAATGATTCGCGATCTGATTGCAGCACTTCGAACGAGTGAATCATTTTGTGACACAATGGTTTAACTGATTCAGAGTTTCGAAAAGCTCCATTACACCCATCACTACAAAATTCGAAAATGAATGGTTGCTAGTGAATTGCTTAAAATGAATGATCGAGTCACATGTTTGAATCAATCGGAGCGGTTCCAGTGTAAACGACTCACTCAATTGATTCAGTTTGTCTGTTCCTCCGCTTTTTGTGTCTTCAGCCATATTTACACAACACTGTCATTACTACTGTTAGCTTAGCTCCATTGCTTTCTGAAATTAATTGAAACAAGTGAAAAGGGTATGATGTTATTTTGAATTGTGTGAATTTTGCGTGAAAAGATCTGTGCTTATTGACAAAATTAAACACGTATTTCTTAGATGCATTGCATAATTCAAGCACTTTTCAAGTACCTCTTCAGGAATATTGGTATTTTTCCAGGCCTTACATTTCAAAATGTCAAATTCGAGTACTTCACTTTAAGCTCCTTGTACGAACCTTGGTGTGAGCTTGATCATAAAACACAGACGACTTCAAGACTCTTACCGTTTGGGAAGGCCAGAACGCTGATGACCAAGAAAAAGGAGATGACCAGGATGAGACCCACCCACACGTTATTGTCAGGGTTTCCATCATCTCTGCAACGGAAACATGCGGTCACACACTGAAATACCCCGCACCCAGCCATCTTCCTGTTTCTACCACACTTTCAAAATCCACTACACGTACATAGGCTCTTGACATTTTTGAAAGCATAAATAGTTTATTTTCTCATGACAATGATGTTGAATGAGTCTGGAACTGACAGTGTGGGAACTACAACTTCTATTTTCACCCAAGCAAACACATCATCGGCTGATGACAATAATCAGAAAATAGACAAAACAAACTCAAACAAAAATTAATGTTGCAATGAGATAAAAACCGCAACATATTGTGAGATTATTGAAATAGAAAGGGGGCGGGGCTTGGTTGCTTAGGCACTGTTCATTGGATGTTGAAGATGTGGGCGTGGCTCAAAAAGGAGAAAAATGTAAATATACAGTATTTCTAAAAAAAAACAAAACCATTCATTTAAAAAAAAAAAATTCACTGTTACTCATGATGCGAAGCAGAGTAAAACCACCTTAGCTGTTATAAATTCACTGTAAACCATGGCTTCATGGGGGTTATTGCTTTTATAACATGGTTATTCCATATAAGTAGTAAGGTTTCACAAAATAAAACGGAGCAAATAAAGTGTAATGAATGATTATTCCGCCAAACAATGTAGCTCCTCTGAAACAGTTGTGGCTGCAACAAAGTGGTTGCCGAGCAACACAGATGTAAACAAAGGTGTATGTTTGTAAAGTAATTTACAACAACTTAGAACGCGGCTCAACCAATCAGAATCAAGGACTGGAACTATTAGTTTTCTAAAAAATTGAATGTGAATTTCATAAAGCCACAGATTTTGACTGTGCACAGAATTGTTTATAATAATAACCAGTAACGTGCATTAAAAAAAAAAAAAGAAAAATAGGAAAAAGAACAAAAAAAAAAGATCAAAATAGAAGAAAATCAAAAAAGAAAAACAGTAAAAAGCAGAAAAATACAAACCAATAAAAAACTAAAAGAAATAGGTGAACATAAAAAGAAAAAATAAACTGATAAAAAACAGAAGAAAATAAAAATTAAAAACAAAAAAACAGAAAAATAAAAATAGAAAAAAGAAAAATGAAATAAACCAACAAAAATAGAAAAAAAATGAGTTTAAAGATTTGTTTAAAGACCATAAACATGCATTAAGAAAAAAAAGGAAAATGGGAAAAAGAACAAAAACAAGAGATAAAATTAGAAGAAAATAAAAACAGTAAAAAGCAGAAAAATAAAAACCAATAAAAAAAACTGAAAATGAAAACCAATAACAAATAGGTGAAAATAAAAAAAAAGTAAAAATAGAAACAAATAAACTAATAAAAAAATAGAAGAAAAGAAAAATAGAAAATAAAACAAAAAAAATACAATAATAAAAACAGATAAAAACAGAAAAAAGGACAGAAGAAAATAAAGAAAGGAAAAAAGGAGAATAGGAAAAAGAACAAAAAAGATAAAAATAGAAGAAAATACAAAATAAAAACAGTAAAAAGTAGAAAAATAACCAGATAAAAAAAAGAAAATAAAAACAAAAAAATAGAATAATAAAAACCAACAAAAATAGAAAAACAAAAAATGTTTTTAAAAAAAAAGAAAAGAAAATTTGTTTAAAGATGACAAAGTCAGTCTGATAAAGCCACAGATTTTGTTTTTGCACAGAATTGTTTATTATAAGACCAGTAACATGCATTAAGAAAAAAAAAGGAAAATAGGAAAAAGAACAAAAACAAGAGATAAAAATAGAAGAAAATAAAAACAGTAAAAAGTAGAAAAAAAAACAATTAAAAAAAAACTAAAACAAAAACCAATAACAAATAGGTGAAAGTAAAAATAGAAAAAACTAATAAAAAAATAGAAGAAAAATAGAAAATAAAACAAAAAAAAAACAAAAATAAAAACAGATAAAAATAGAAAAAAGAAAATGAAAAACCAACAAAAATAGAAAAAAGGAAAGAAGAAAATAAGAAAGAAAGGAAAAAGGAGAATAGGAAAAAGAACAATAAAGATAAAAATAGAAGAAAATAAAAACAGTAAAAAGTAGAAAAATAAAAACCGACAAAAAAACTGAAAACAAAAAACAATAACAAATAGGTGAAAATAAAAAGAAACTAAAAATAGAAAAAAATAAACTAATAAAAAAAATAGAAGAAAAATAGAAAAATAAAAACAGAAAAATTAAAGCAACAAAAACAGAAAAAAAATTAAAAGAAAAGAAAAAGAAAACAATAGAAAATAAAAATATTTTTTAACTTCATGCCGACTTTAATTTTTCATATTTAAGATAATATATTAAAATAACACAGTAAGTCAGCAATTTGCAATATCAAGCAGCAAAACAAGCTGTTTTGTACTGCTAAAAATAGCTGGATGCAGATGGCCTCATCCAGAAGCCACGCCCATAAAATGTACAAATGGCCACGCCCACTATTGGGGGAAGTAAAAGATGGATATGATTATAAATAACCCATAGCCTTTTGTTTACCACACAGACATGAGACATGATTTACTGCTTGCTTGTTTACTTTCACAAACCAGCAGCGTCATTGTCTTTCTATCCACTAAATTTGTCCCGAGTACGCGGTGACGTCATCACTATCGGTGTTTGTTTTACCGGAAGTGAAAGACAGTGCATTTTAAATCCGCTGGAAGATCGTCGATGTCGACTTTATGAATGTACGTGCGCCATAGGTGACCCCAGAACATCAAACACGCAGTAAAAGCCACAGAATTCAGATTTAGATCGCATGACTACCATATGAAACGCAGCCGCGTGGTCACGTGTTACTATAGTGACATGCTGTAATTGCAGCTCTTTGTGTGACATTGGCGTTGTGCGTCACTCACCGCGTAAAGGCGAAGTACATGAGGCTGAGCACTGTGCATGTGAGCAGGGTGATGGTGTGTGGCTTGTAGAAGAACTCGATGGTGATGTCCTCCACCTGCTGCTCGTTGATCATGCGGAAATGCATCCTGTAGTTCACATCATCTTTGCTTAGAGTTCTGGAGCCGAACGCGGACGCCATGCTCGGCGTCTTTCCTCTCTGCCCTGGCTTCACCTTTGATTTACCGTGATGTTAGCGGCGCGCTCTCCCTCTCTGGCATCTGCTGCACGAGCGCAACCCGGATGACGGCCATGCGTGTGTGCAGTCTCAAATGCACGCGTGCACAACACAAACAGCTGCTCGGGGAGAGGGATGCATGCATACACGGAGCGGAAAGATGGCACACACTTTGGGGGAAAACAGAAAATTCGTGCATTTTCATTGGTTTGCATGCAGCGCGTCGCGAGCAGCCAGTATGGCAAGCCGGAAGGGTCAAAACGTGCAGCGGCGCTCGAGTTTCTCATGCGCTGAAGGTCACACTGTTGTGTTGGGTGTCATTTACACACCAGCAGGGTGACGTGGCATTGCCTTTTTCCCAAGCCCCAAAAAGTAGACAAAAGTGCATTTAAAAAAATAAATAAAATAATAAAAATAAAAGGTTTGCACCTAAAAACTGTGTTTTAAATTATATATATTGTGAGTCCATTTGTGGCCTTGGAACAGAAAACCAGTCATGGTTTCATTTTTTTTTTTAAATTGAATGCATCATCTGAAAGCTGAACAAATAAGCTTTCCATTAATATAGGATATATAATATATAATATTTTAAAATCTGGAATTTGAGGGTGCCTAAAAAAAAAAAAAAATACTGAGAAAATCACCTTTAAAGTGGTCCAAATTAAGTTCTTAGCAATGCATATTACTAATCAAAAATTAAGTTTTGATATATTTACAGTAGAAAATTCACTAAATATCTTCATGGAACATGATCTTTACTTAATATCCTAATGATTTTTGGCATAAAATGATTTTGACTTATAGGGTACATAAAACGTATAGGTTTAATAAAAATAAAAGGTTTGCACGTAAAAACTGTTTAAAAAAAAAAAAAAAATATATATATATATATATATATATATATATAGTGAGTCCATTTGTGTCCTTGGACCATGGGGTCATTTTTTTAAAATTGAGATTTATACATCATCTGAAAGCTGAACAAATATTCCATAAATATAGGACAATATTTGAAAATCTGGAATCTGAGGGTGCCAAAAAAAAAATTACCTTTAAAGTTGTCCAAATGAATTTCTTAGCAATGCATATTACTAATCAAAAATTAAGTTTTGATATATTTACAGTAGAAAATTCACAAAGTATCTTCATGGAACATGATCTTTACTTAATATCCTAATGATTTTTGGCATAAAATGATTTTGACTTATAGGGTACAACGGGGCTAAAGGCACACCTTAAGAAAAAATAACGTATCATTGCAGAAAAAAAAAAAAATGTTTGTATTGAACCTTAATGGAGCAACAGATTTTGTGTAAAAAATAAATCATGCAAGTCGTTTATGTTGTTTCAAAATCTTAAGGTAAGCATAGGGCAAAAGGCACACAATTATGTCTACATTAATACTTGTTCAAAACAATGATTTTTGATAAATCATTTTTGCTTATTTTGATAAAATAATAAAAATAAAAGGTTTGCACGTAAAAACTGTTTTAAATAAATATATATATATATATATATATATATATTGTGAGTCCATTTGTGTCCTTGGACCATGGGGTCATTTTTTTAAAACTGAGATTTATACATCATCTGAAAGCTGAACAAATATTCCATAAATATAGGACAATATTTGAAAATCTGGAATCTGAGGGTGCCCAAAAAAAAAAAAAAAAAAATCTAAATATTGAGAAAATCACCTTTAAAGTTGTCCAAATGAATTTCTTAGCAATGCATATTACTAATCAAAAATTAAGTTTTGATATATTTACAGTAGAAAATTCACTAAATATCTTCATGGAACATGATCTTTACTGAATATCCTAATGATTTTTGGCATAAAATGATTTTGACTTATAGGGTACAACGGGGCTAAAGGCACACCTTAAGAAAAAATAACGTATCATTGCAGAAAAAAAAAAAATGTTTGTATTGAACCTTAATGGAGCAACAGATTTTGTGTAAAAAATAAATCATACAAGTCGTTTGTTGTTTCAAAATCTTAAGGTAAGCATAGGGCAAAAGGCACACAGAATTGATACTTTAGCTAAAATAATGTTTTGTTTTGTTTTTTTATTATGTCTACGTTAATACTTGTTCAAAACATTTTTGATAAATCACTTTTGCTTATTTTGATAAATAAAATAATTATTTTTTGTTCACTAAATGTACTGTCATTAAAATATGTTAATATAAACAAATATTTTAAAATACAGAAACAAAATCATTTTAAAAAGTAAAGATTCTGAAAGTATTGAAGGAGATCCCATAACAACAAATGATATTTTATTAAATTATATTAGGGCTGATCACAATAATTTTTTTTCATATCAGTCGATATCGATAATTATTACAATAAATGTCAAATTTTTATTTCTTTCATGTTTAAAGGCAGATTTTTGCTACAGTGTGAAAGTTGTTAAAACCAGACGGGTAAAAGTGGCTTTAAAATATTCCTTATGGTCGTAACATGACAACCACTTCATGTTTTTTGAATTCTTCACACTTTTTTCAGTGATTTTTCCTTAACAAAATCAATATCTTAATTTAAAAAAATTAGTAATTTAATGCGTAATATTGTTTCAAATCAAAAAACAGGTTTGTGTTACCTGATAAATAATTAATAATAACCTTTTTTTGTCTCTTAGAAATACACATTTGATAGTAGCTTGAGTTTGGATGCAGATGTAGATTTATGTTCATTAACAAACTCAGTCAAATCTGTAAAAATTGTAGCAACCTCATTTTTATATGGTGAAATTTAATTATTCTGATAGTTTGAGTTTTTTTTTTTTTTTTTAATTAACCATTGCTATCGTTTATAGAGGAAAATATTATCAAAGGCGCCTTTTACCCTGGGGTGGCTTTAGCCCCGTTTTACCCTACAATGTATTGTTGGCTATTGCTATAAATATACCTGTGCTACTTATGACTGGTTTTGTGGTCCAGGGTCACATATACAGAGGCCCCAAAAAGTAGACAAAAGTGCACTTAATTTTTAAAAAAAGTTTGCATATAAAACAGCACTTTTTTGGACTCCAGTCCTTTTGTTTTATTTTGCATGGAAAGATTTGAGGCAGTATCTCTAATTTTCAAAACAACTATATTTTTCTCAAATGCTTTGTTTGTAAGTGTGTGTTGTTTTATTGGTATCTAATACAATGACATTCACGCATTAAGCGTGACTGAAATATCCAAATACATTTGAGGTCATCACAGCTGTTTATTTTTAATCGTGGTGAGAGTGAACTATATTTGATGTGTCGCATGCAATTCTTCAAACCACTAGACATCTGAAAGATGTTATACGCCAACAGTGTACAAAGGTCTTTACGTTACACATCCTTACCATGAAAATAATTCAAATACACCCAATATTATTAACCACTTGATTATTTTTTGTTTTCTACACTCCTATGGAAAAAAAGGTACAAAAGCTGTCATTAGGACAGTACCTTTGTAACTTTTTTTAACCTTAAGAGGAAGCATTTGTGCATTTGTGTGCAAATTATTGCGTGCTTTTAGAATCTGTTGTGGTTGGTTTTTGTATTTTAACACCTTTTGAATGTGACACATCTTCATGGTCAGCAGCCACTGTGGTTTTTACTAAAGAACTAACAAACACAAGTCACATCAGCAAACGTATTTCACAGGAAGATGTTATATAGAAACCCTGCTTTCTTGTACTGTCAGGATGATGATGTGTAACTATTGCAAAACAACAAAAATCATACATTGTTTTTGCATATTAAACTACATGGTCAATATCCAATCTGATGAATTATAACTAATATATAACATTTTTTTTTAATTAAATAAGAGGGATCATACAAAATGCATGTTATTGTTTACTTAGTACTGACCTGAATAAGATCTTTAAAGATGTTTACATATAGTCCACAAGAGAAAATACTAGTTGAATTTATAAAAATGACCAGGTGCAAAAGTTTACATACGGTTGATTCTTAATACTATGTTGTTACCTGAATGATCCAGGTAAGTGATAGTTGTTCATGAGTCACTTGTTTGTCCTGAACAGTTAAACAGCCCGCTGTTCTTCAGAAAAATCCAACAGGTTCCACAAATTATTTGGTTTTCCAGCATTTTTGTGCATTTGAAACCTTTCCAACAGTGACTGTATGATTTTGAGATCCATCTTTTCACACTGAAGGACTCATATGCAACTGTTACAGAAGGTTCAAACACTCATTGATGCTTCAGAAAGAAAAACCACGTATTAAGAGCCGGGGGGTGAAAACTTTTGAACAGAATGAAGATGTGTAGATTTTTCTGATTTTGCCTAAATACCATATTTATTTCATTTAGTACTGTCCTTCAAAGGCTACAGAAGATAGTTACATATTTTCCAGTGGACAAAACAAGTTAAATTTACCTTGATCTTTAAATTTCAAAAGTTTTCACCCCCCCGGCTCTTAATGCATGGTTTTTATTTTTGATGCATCAATGAGTGTTTGAACCTTGAATGAGTGAATGAGTCCTTCAGTGTGCAAAGATGTATCTCAAAATCATACAGTCATTGTTAGAAAGGGTTCAAATACACAAAAATGCTGGAAAACAAAAGAATTTGTGTGACCTAAAGGATTTTTATGAAGAACAGCAGACAGTTTAACTGTTCAGGACAAACAAGAGCATGAACAACTATCACTAAACAGAAAAAAAAAACACAGCTGTGGATCATTCAGGTAACAACACAGTATTAAGAACTTATTCAGGTCAGTACTAAATAAACAATAACATGCATTTTGTATGATCCCTCTTATTTTGGTAAAATAATTGACATTTTTAATGATTCTCTCAACTGTATTTATATTATATAAGTAATATACAAATGATAATAAACAGGTACTCAGTACTCAGTACTTTAATAGTGAACAAATGCATTGAAAATTACACAAGCTTATTGTGGCACATTTACATTTATGCATTCAGCAAACATGTTTATCCAGCGCTTTACAGTGCATTCATGCTAAAAATTCCATGACCCTGACATTGCAGCATCGGCTGAGCCGCAGAAACAAGAAATTACACAAGCATTTTTATACACATTAAGACGTAATTAAAGTTCAATTCACAAATGGGTAATTTGTCCTCAATCTCACCCGGCGAATCAAGTATCTTGCTTGATGGTGATCAAGGGCTGAAACAAAGAAAAATCAGAGATTTCAGTGCGTTTGAACATTGTTCATCACGTTTTGTTGTTTTCAAACTGAATGTTAGATTACCAGAGTATTAAAATGTGCTCTGCACACGGCTTTACTCTCCCAGTAGATCAGAACCAGAGCCAGAATCAACTCGAACCCACACAACACACCGATCACCACCTTCAGTCCTACAAACATCTTTCTCTGGAGAAAAACAAATCAGTCAATAAATGACTGACAATCAGCACCAGTACAGAAGTGTGTCCAAACGCATGTTTACGTACCCTGTATTGATATCTTGTACTGCTGGGCTGTAATTCTGTAAAATTAAATCGAGGAATGAGATATATGACCATTTCTGCAATTCCAGCTTCAATAAGTTAAGTTATAAACAATCAAAAATTACCGAACTACTATACGAAGATTCTTCATATAATATTGGACAGAGAACTATAGCTGTGATGGACCAGAACAGGCTGATGATGTTGAATATGAAGGACAGCTTTACCTTTCAACAGAAGATAAATCATTAAATTCAGCTTTCATTATGATTTAAAATCTTATGAATAATATTTGTCCACTTACCACAGGCATGAATGGAGAATTTCCAGCCGCAAATGTCAGAATGCCACTTGCAATGAACTAAAAGATAGTTTATGAAGAAAAAAAAATGTGTTTACATTGATGAATGTTAAAGACTGAGCTGTGATAAACGCAAACAGGATTTCTATGTTCTCACCAGGGCACTAGGTAGGGTGTACATCAGATGATGTGAACCATATTCAAGACTAATGAGGCTGCCGATGCAGATGACGAACACTCCGATGCTGAGCTGAGCCGCCTGAAACAGATAAATGATAATAAAACAGGCTCAGTTTATTTCTAAAATCTATAATTAACACAAAACGGTCCATTGAAAAAGGAACTGAATTTGACGTTTGAGGAAAATACCTGGAATCTAATTCTTGCCCGTATACACTCATCATCTATAAATGCTACACACACTTATGTTTAGTTTAAGGTGGTGCACATATTAAACTTAATATTCCCTGATTTTGACACAACCTGCACAAGTGAACCAGCTATGTTATTGCGTTCTTTCTGGTCTTGTCCAAAACGGCCTGATTTTTGGAATGTGTTTTCTGTTATTTTTTCTTTATCGATAGACCCCGACCCCTTAACAGCATTGTTTGACATTTTGCCCGAATCTGTTAAAGGGGTCATCGGATGCCCATTTTCCACAAGTTGATATGATTCTTTAGTGTCTTAATGAATAGTCTATAATATACTTTGGGTAAAAATTCTCAATGGTTTTGTAAAACAACACCCTTTTTACCTTGTCAAAACTAGCTCTGCAAAAATCATCTCATTCTGAGGGATTGTTCCTTTAAATGCAAATGAGCTCTGCTCACCCCGCCCCTCTCTTCTCTCTGCTGCTCTCAGAGATTGTTTACTTTAGCCGCATTTAGGGCATTTAGCTGCTAAACTTTTTAACTAGCTCGTTATTAGAAAAGGCGTCTGCAGAGGTTCATATAAAAAAAAAACCTTATACTGCTGTAAGTGAGGCTGGATCACGAATGATTTGCGTGAACATAGACGCATTTATGTAGATCGGGAGCAGGGGCACAGATGGGATTTTTTAACTGGGGGGGACCAAGCTGTCAGCAAATGCAGGAGTCAGAATTCACTGATCACGTAAAGAGAGGTGCATTCGGTGCGATCGCTTCGGATGTAGAGCCTGATTTATACCACTAGCCGCATCGGCACAAGCGCGAAGGTGCGTGTAGCCCGTGGCAAAACTGACTCGAATATTGAGGAAACAATGGCGGACGGAGGAATTTGGTTTTCAAGCTAAAGTAAAGTAAAAAAAAAAAACACTTCTTAAACAGAGAAGGTGAACATGTTGTTATTCTTGTGGGAAAATAAACATGCAAGCAGTCACCGACAAAAGTTTATCAGCATGAACTGATTAAAGTTAGTGCCAAAAAAGGCGACCAATTTATGTGCTCCTGACTGAGAAAGTAAGTCGCAAATGAGTGACCCGTGGAAAGAATCTAGAGTCTAGAGCCCTGTTCAGCCTGCAAGTGGCGGCAATAATCAAGGAGTGGTGGCAGGGACAGTGAGGGGGACAGATCGGACAGATCAGGTGCCCCCCATCCCTAGTGCCATCTGCGCCCCTGATCGGGAGGCGCATTCCCTTCACAAACAAACGTAATCCACTGCATCTTTAGCAGCTCAGATGTCGGGAGTAAATGACGACCACTATGTTCATTATTACATCCAGCAACACAACACCTCAATCGCTCAATCGGAGATATTCTTGTCTAAGGGTGTTTTCACACCTGCTTTATTTAGTTCGGTTGAATCGCACTAGAGTTTGTTTTCCCACTTGGTGCGTTTCATTTGGGCAGATGTGAATGTAGCAATCGAACTCGAGTGCGCACCAAAAGCGGACCAAGGAAGCGTACCGAGACCTCCTTGAAGAGGTGGTCTCGGTACACTTTCAAACGAACACTGGAGCGGTTCGGTTGTAGTGAGAAAGCAATCCGATCCAATGGACCAACGAACCAGGCTTTATCGCACTGTATAATGGGTAATTACAGTTCCATGAACAGCAGTAGCTTTGTTGTTTTGCTAATACCGCTTAAAATGAACCCGCGTCAGTCTGCGTCATTCAAAATCAAAGTGCGCCTTTTCATTTTATAATGCCGTCTTATTGCTCTGTTTGCAGTGGGTGTGTTTTAAAAATGTTTTCCTGACGAATCCTGGACTCAAAATTATAAATAAATATAAGGATACCTAAAAAAAATGCAACAATAAGCCCGCAAAGCTGTCGTTGTTCCATCCTGATAGATGACAGCTGAGCGGAATCCCAGAAAAAACGTGGAACTTTGACCAATGAGAGGACAGTTTACTCGCGCGTGACTTGTATTAACACATTTGGGTCCTTTAGAAACTTTGCTGTGTGAAAGCGACCCGCACCATGAATAAAAAGCAACATTGTAATAATTTTAACCCCTGTTTCGGAACAAAGCAATCGATCCACAGGTGTGAAAGCACCCTAACTTGCATCCCTGCTCCAGCATCGAAACAATGGAGGTCGGACTGTTACAGCTGATCTGAGGTAAGACGCTCATGTCAATCAACTATTGTGGGAGCGGCCTCTGTGGGTGTGGCTTGATTTGAAAAAGGAGCTATTATTTTTACAGATTAATTAAAAACCACTGCATGGATTTGTATAATTATAGGGTAGATTTGTACATACACTGCCATCACACATTAATGTTCAAACAACATGTAAAAGTGAACTTTGCATCAGATGACCCCTTTAAATTAAACACATTACAGGCTAGGCGACTTATTCTTACGAATTGGAAGTCAGCAGCTACCCCTACTTATTGCCAATGGATTTTTGACTTTTTACATGCTCTCAAGATGAAAAGATTCGGTTCGCAAAAAAAAAAAACAAAAGCCTAAACTTTTTTTTTTTGAGGGTCTGGAGTCTGGAGCATATCTGCTTACTCATAGAAAATAACCAAAACAATCTATTACAAATAATCAGACATCACTCGATCTAAATATTCCCTTAGTTTAATGACTTTATGAATTTCTTCACTGATAAATGTAGATTCTACAGTGTCTAATACATTAGCTTCTTTCGCCACACCCAAAGAAAAACTGCAGAGCTTTACAACTATAGAACAGGAAGAGCTAAATAAACGTATCACTGCGTCTGAACCAGCAACATGCCAATTATATCCTGCACCCACTAGATTACTAAAAGTGTTGTAACCTGTAGCAGAAGAACCGCTTCTCAATATTATTATTAACTCATCGTTATCTTTAGGTCACGTCCCAAAACCATTCAAGCTGGTGGTTATAAAGCCTCTTCTTAAGAAACCACAACTAGTCCCTAGTGAACTGACAAATTACAGACCCATTTCTAATCCTCCGTTTATGTCTATAATTTTAGAAAAGGTTGTCTGCTCAATTTCAGTCAGGTTTCAGGCCCCATCATAGCCCAGAAACTGCACCTGTTAAAATCAAGAATGACCTGCTTCTTGTGTCAGACCAAGGCTGCATCTCACTGCTAGTTTTACTTGATCTTAGTGCTGCGTTCGACACTATAGATGACATACTCATAGATCGACTACAAAACTATACAGCTATCCAAGGGCAGGCTTTAAGATGGTTTAGATCCTACCTGTCCGATCACTACCACTTTTTTTATTTAAATGGGGAGTCATCTCAGTTATCACCAGTAAAGTATGGAGTGCCACAAGGATCTGTCCTAGGTCCTCTACTATTTTCAATTTACATGCTGCCCCTTGGTAATATTATTAGAAAACACGGGATTAGTTTCCATTGTTATGCTGATGATACTCAACTATATATCTCAACAAGACCAGATGAAACTTCTGAATTATCGCAGTTAACAGAGTGTGTTAAAAATGTAAAAGATTGGATAAACAATAATTTTCTCCTATTAAATTCTGATAAGACAGAGATTTTACTTATTGGGCCAAAAGACAGTACACAGAATCTCTTGGATTATAATTTGCAACTAGATAAAAAAGTTTGTCAAGACAAACTTTAAATTGGTTTGAGAAAGCCGGGCCAGAAAGTTTTAAAAGTTTTAAAAAGTTTTAAGTTTGGAAGGTTTTGCAATAGTTTGAAGTTTAAAGTGGTTTTAAAAGGTTAAAGTTTGAATGCCTTCTGTCAGATAGATAGATAGATAATTAACTATTAAGTACTATTAGGTAAATTAAGTATTATTCTAACATTAGCAACATTAACATTAGCAAGTTACTAGCATTTTCTTAGCACGTTTTTAACATGATTAGCAAGTAGTTAGCATGTTGCTAGTCTGATTAGCATGCTACTAGCATCATACTAGCATGTTTCTAGCATGATTAGCAAGTTGTTAGCATTTTGCTAGCATGTTTCTAGCATGATTAGCAGGTTGTTACCATGTTTCTAACATAATTAACAAGTTATTAGCATGTTGCTAGCATGATTAGCAAGTTACTACCATGTTTCTAGCATGATTAGCATGTTACTAGCATGTTGTTAGCGTGATTAGCAAGTTGCTAGCATGTTGTTAGCATTTTTCTAACATGATCAGCAAGTTGCTAGCAGGTTGCTTGCATGATTAGCAAGTTGTTAGCATTTTGCTAGCATGTTTCTAGCATGATTAGCAGGTTGTTAACATGTTTCTAACATAATTAACAAGTTATTAGCATGTTGTTAACATGTTTTTAACATGATTAACAAGTTATGTTTTAACAAGTTGCTAGCATGTTTCTAACATAATTACCAAGTTAAAATGTTGCTGACATGTTTGTTGCATGATTAGCATGTTATTAGCATGTTGTTACCATGATTAGCAAGTTACTACCATGTTTTAGCGTGATTAGCATGTTACTAGCATGTTGTTAGCATGATTAGCAAGTTGCTAGCATGTTGTTAGCATTTTTCTAACATGATCAGCAAGTTGCTAGCAGGTTGCCTGCATGATTAGCAAGTTGTTAGCATTTTGCTAGTATGTTTCTTGCATGATTAGCATGTTGTTAACATGTTTCTAACATAATTAACAAGTTATTAGCATGCTGCTAGCATGTTTTTAGCATGATTAGCAAGTTGCTAGCATGTTTCTAGCATAATTACCAAGTTAAAACGTTGCTAGCATGTTCTTGCATGATTAGCATGTTATTAGCATGTTGTTAGCATGATTAACAAGTTACTACCATGTTTCTGGTGTGATTAGCATGTTACTAGCATGTTGTTAGCATGATTAGCAGGTTGTTAACATGTTTCCAACATGATCAGCAAGTTGCTAGCAGGTTGCTTGCATGATTAGCAAGTTGTTAGCATTTTGCTAGCATGTTTCTTGCATGATTAGCAGGTTGTTAACATGTTTCTAACATAATTCACAAGGTATTAGCATGCTGCTAGCATGTTTTTAGCATGATTAGCAAGTTGCTAGCATGTTTCTAGCATAATTACCAAGTTAAAATGTTGCTAGCATGTTCTTGCATGATTAGCATGTTATTAGCATGTTGTTAGCATGATTAGCAAGTTACTACCATGTTTCTAGTGTGATTACCATGTTACTAGCATGTTGTTAGCATGATTAGCAAGTTGCTAGCATGTTGTTAGCATGTTTCTAACATGATCAGCAAGTTGCTAGCATGTTTCTAGAAAAATTAACATGTTATTAGCATGTTGTTAACATGATCAGCAAGTTACTAGCACGTTGCTAGCATGATTCTTACATGATTAGCATGTTACTAGCATGTTGTTAGCATGTTTCTAGCATGATTAGCAAATTACTAGCATGTTACGTCACTAACTGATCTTTAGCATACATCTCTGCCATATGTACGTCAACTTGACATAGCCACCACTAGTAAGCTACTGCTAAATATATTACAGACACTTTAATTTTCTGTACAGCTGCTTTGCAACGATTTGTATTGTGAAAAGCGTTATACAAATGAACTTGAATTGAACTGAATTGGAGCCCTTTTCTGAAATATTATAAGGAGACAACTGGATCTTGATTTGATTTGAATTATTTATTTACTTATTTATTTATTAATTTATTTTTTATATATATTTTTTCTTTTCTTTCTTTTTTCTTAATTTATTTGAATGTATAACCATTGGTGTTTTCTTTTTTTTTTCCTCTGAATTAATATCTGTTTGTATGCTATATGTAGATATGTGTGTATCTATATTATTTATAGTATCTTAATATATTTACGTTATTCTTGCTTTCTGTCTGACCTAAGATGAACCAAATGAAAAAAAAGGTCATTTTTGTTAAACTTTTTAATAAATTGCTGTTAAATTGTGAAAAAAAAGGTCTGAGTTTATAAGTTCTCCATTATAAACCTGAATGTAAATTAATGAACGGCATTATTAAAAAGGAATTAAAAAGAAAAAGGTAATTGCAATTTTTTATCTCACATTTCTCACATTTTTTCTCACAATTCTGACTTTTCATCAGAATTGCGTGATATAATAATTGTACGATCTTGTCTTTCTCCATTGATGTCTTTTTCCATTGAAGCTCAAGATGATCATCTAAAAAAAAATGATCAAGAGTTTCCAAATGAAACTGTTTGCAGCATTCAGGCCGAAAATAGCACTGAAAATGGTTAAATGCCCCAAATAAAAATCCCCTATAGTGAACTCCTGTTTATTTTCTATTAATACACAGTCATCTGGTTCAAACGTGTCTGTCACTGAAAAAAAATAGAAATATTAATATCTAACAGGAAATCTTCTACGCAAATGTTTTTCTAGCAACATTAGCAGAACGTTCATTTTAAAATCTGGTGTTTAAATTAACATACTCTTAATAACATTCTCAAAGCACAAAAATGTTATTTATACATCATTAATGGAATGTTTCTCTCACATGTTTTAATTTACATGTTAATCTAAATTAATCTTTTTTAAAGTTAGTATTTACGACTTGTTTCAAAATGTTCAGAGAACATTCAGAACTAACATTATAATAATGTTTGCAACATTATAGAATGTAACGTTCAATGTTTTCGCTAATGTTGTAACTAATGAAATGTAAATAAATCAACGCCACACTGTAAAAAAAGACAGTGAATTTAACAGTAAAAGACTGTAAAAATGCTACAGTAAAACCTGTTAAATGATTTAAGTACAATAAAGTACAATATTTCTAACGTTTTTTTGTTTTAATTTTGATGATTAGAGCGTACAGCTCATGAAAGTCAAAAATCCAGTATCTCAAAATATTAGAATATTTCCTAAGATCAATCAAAAAACAGATTTGCAAAAAAGAAAAGTTCAAGCTCTTTAAAGTATGTTCATTTATGCGCTCAGTACTTGGTCAGCAGCACAAATTACAGCAAATTCCTTGCCCCTAGCACGAATTACAGCATCAGTGAGGTGTGGCGTGGAAGTGATCAGCCTGTGGCACTGCAGAGGCACTACTGAACCTTCAACTCGTCTGAATATTGTTGGATCGACTGTTTCTCATCTTTCTCTTGAAAATATCCCATAGATTCTCAATGGGGTTCAGGTCAGGCATGTTGGCTGGCCAATAAAGCACAATAATATCATGATCAGCAAACCACTTGGAAGTCCTGCTGGAAAAGGAAATCAGCATCTCTATAAAGCTTGTCAGCAGATGGAAGCATAAAGTGCTCCAAAATCTCCCGGTAGACAGCTGCATTGACTTTGCACTTGATAAAACGCAATGGACCAACACCAGCAGACGTCACGACACCCCAAATCATCACTGACTTCAGAAACTTCACACTAGACTTCAAGCAGCTTGGATTCTGTGCCTCTCCAGTCTTCCTCCAGACTCTGGGACCATAATTTCAACATGAAATGCAATATTTACTTTTATCTGAAAAGAGGACTTTGGACCACTACGCAACAGTCCAGCTCGTTTTCTCCTTAGCCCAGGTACGTTGCTTCTGTTGTTTCTGTTTCAGAAGTGGCTTGGTAGCCCTTTTCCTGAAGACGTGGTGACTCTTGATGAGCTGACTTCAGCTTCAGTCCATTCCTTGTGAATCTCTCAAGTGTTTTAACTGACTTTACTTGACAGTTTTCTCAAGCTTGCGGTCATCCCTGTTGCATGTGCACCTTTTCCTACCCAATTTCTTCCTTCCAGTCAACTTTGCATTTAATATGCTTTGATACAGCACTCTGTAAACGGCCACCCCTTTTAGTAATGACCTTCTGTGACTTACCCTCTTTGTGAAGGGTGTCAGTAATTATCTTCTGGACCATTGCCAAGTCAGCAGTCTTCCCGTTTATCGTGGTTTCAAAGAACAAGAGATGCCTGGAATTTATACTGTAGGGATGGACATTTAATGAAACTCAAATGTAAATATTCTAATATTTTGAGATACTGGATTGTTGACTTTTCATTATTGACTTTCATAATCTGGGCCTAAATTCATTGTATTCTAAACTTAATTGGCAATCAATTGTTGAAGCTATTAAGGTGTGCTGACCCAAAAATCTTTTAAAAACCTGGGCCAAGTTTAAACCAGTAACCAGGCATCACAGCTGCCAAAGGGGCATGTCTGACTTTGACATGTATATATTGAAAATGAAAATTATTATTGCTGCTCTTCAATGATAATGTCAACTTACTTTAATGAATTTGCACCAAAAAATGCTAAGGATTTATGCTGATATTGTCCAAAGCCACACTTTGCCAGGGGTGTTTACAAACTTTTGGAGGGCAGTGTACTTCATTTAGCAGATGCTTTTATCCAAAGCAACTTACGATTGGGGAATACATTAAGCGATTCATCCTAAAGAAGCAAATCGACATAGGAAGTGCTCATAATACCATATACCAGGCATTGTCGAGATGACTACACGTTAGAAAGGGAAGAATAAGAAAAGAGTGGGAAAACTTTGTCAACCGAAAGTGAAAGAAGCATTTTCACTACTGCTAAGACTTTTGGCGCTATTTATGAAGGAGTATATCAGTATGTTTATCTTTGCTGGAAATCTCTAGTTATTTAAAATGCTAAGATATAAATGCACATGTGTTGGAATCAGGGTCATGAATCAACCAGCATTCAGGTCGAAAATACCACTGAAACTGATTAAATGCCCCAGATAAAGATCCCCTCTACTGAATTCCTGTTGACTTTCTTTAAACACCTGATAGATTTCTAGATAAGCTGCGCTGTGGTTTCTCTACTGAGCTCTAAAAACACATGAATTATGTTATGCGTTTACATGTACATACCCCGAGTTCCTTTGGTCGTCCTTTAAGAAAAACCTTGTAAGCATCTTTAAAGACGCAGGTGAACTTCTCGGGCATCAGCTGGCCATCTCTCGTGTTCCTGATGCTTCCCAGAGGAATGCTGATGACCATACAGTCATCCGGCTTAAACGTGTAGCGCATCTCCACGAGACGCTGTCTGACACCCAAAAGCAACACATGTTCTCAAAATGTTAGCACAAAAACATCATTTATACACCACTTTAATTTGTATGCTCGTCTAACATTTTTTAAATGTTACTTAAATGTTGCCACGTTTTAACTGTCAGCGTCCCGTCACCGGGATGTTTTTTACTCCTTAAACAAACGTTAAGAAATTGTTACATTTTAGAATGTTGCAAAGATTATGGAAATCTTACTTTTGATATCTATTCTGAAACAAGCAGTACTTTGTAACATTTGAAAATGTTACAGTAACATTTAAAAAAAGTAACAACATTTAACCTTTTAACTGTCATCCGTTCCCTCAAGTTTAATTCACCATATTACAAATAAATCCAAATCTAATCATGACAAACTGTATATCGTTGGAAAAAGGTCTAGGACTCCTAAATAGATATTTTTGTGTTACAAATTATGTAGGAAAAGTAACAGATTAATTTATGACAAGAGTGCACCTCAGAAATCTACATTATAACAGAAGTTCTGACCTTTGTCGCAAAAAGACTTTCTTCGATGGCTTTTTCCCTATTAGTTTTAGAAATCATAAGAAAGTAGATATCACTTGAAAACTTAAAATCGCAAAATTCATCCTTTGAAAACCATTTTAAAATCAGACATTGCGTTAGCACGGAAAATGTACATCAAAATCATATTATAAAAATGTTTTCGCTCATGAATTATAAAAATGCAACTTTGGAAAGTGCATTTTCATGTATATATATAATTTTTTTATCTCACATTTTTCTCACAATTAAGTGACATTTAAAAAACATTTTTTGTTTGTTTTTGTTTTTGTTCTTTTTCAATTACAGACATCTTGTGAACAAGAAATGTTGCTTTAAAAAATAAATAAATAAATAAATAATTACTTCAGCGTATCTTAAACTTTTGTTGGTAATAAGTTGTTTGTAATTGAATACAAAACATGTTCTTCCAGTAACATTACAAAATGTTTGTTCAAAGTTATCTGGTATTTCATAATGTTCTCAAAATATTATCACAGAAACATTTGTACATCATTCATAGAACATTTTTATTCATTTTGTTCCGACAGAATTTATAGCAAATAACAGTGATAAAATATCTATTTTGGAGTCTTAGACCTTTCCAACAATATATAGCTTGTCATGATTAGATTAGGATTTATTCATAATAAAGTGGGTGACAGACAAAAGGTTAAATGTTGTTCCTTTTTTTTAAACGTTACTGTAACATTTTCAAATGTTACGATGTGCGGCTTGTTTCAGAATGTTCAGAGAACATTCAAAAGTAACATTTCCATAATGTTTACAACATTCTAAAATGTAACAGTTTGTTTAAGGAGTAAAAAACATCATTAAAAGTGTTCTAAATGAATAATATTAATCATAAAAAAATAGACAAATGTGTGTTGGTGGTGTTAGTTTGGGTCAAAATAAACGTCAGCCAGTTGCTTCCTTCTTGAAACTTTCATATTTTAAAACTGTGCCAGTCGACTCCACACATCTTTTTAGTCATAAATGAACAAATATATTAAGGAATTTTGTTAAACAAAGTATGAAAAGTAACTCAACCCACCCCGATCCCACCCACACTTTACAGATGCCCAGAGCGAGAGCGTTTTAACTGTGCATACAGGAAGTTCTGGGTAAATTCAGCAACTTGTAATGCAGTAAATAAACAGAGATTTGTTTCTCTGATAGATCTAATAACACACACATACAGATCTTGAGATCTCAACAGCAAATCAGCAGCCAAATCTCTCTGAAACTCTGAAAACTCTATTCACTCTATTCAAGATTCAAAGAGTCTTTTAGTGTTAAAAATGTCTTACCAGCTGGAGAGTAAAGTGAAGTCCAGATGAAGAGCTTCTGCAGGTTTGTCTGTTCAGATAGCAGAAGTTTCTTTGAGAAGCGCAGCTCAAACGCTCACATCATCACTTCTCACATCACAGTTCCTATTTTTTGTTTTTTTTTTGACCGACCACATGAAAGTGGCTTGTTGGGTATCAGAAAAAAAAAAACACTGAAGTGACACCATGATCTTGTCTCCACTATAATACGGAAGACAGACTCGCCTCGGTAAGACGCTCAGTGCCTTTGCATTTATATGTATTTTTATATACATTTTATAGAATATATTCAAAGATGTAGGATTATATTATAATAAGACTGAACATTAAAGCCAAAACTATATATGAAATTAAAATGGTTAGTGATCAATTCATATTGTGTTTTATTAGCTTTTGCCCATCATTTGATTTCTTAGATTACAATATTTACGAAATACCCAACAGCAAGCAGAAGCAAATTTACTTTCTTTTACGTGAAAACTCTTTTAAATGTAACTGTAACATTTTCAAATGTTACTAGTTTCAGAATGTTCAGAGAACATTCAAAAGTAACATTTCCATAATGTTTGCAACATTCTAAAATGTAACATTTCCTTAATGTTTGGTTGAGGAGTAAAACAAACATCATTACAAGTGTTCAAATGTTCTAAAAGAATAATATTAATCATAAAAATAGCCTGGGAAGACAAATGTGTGTTTGTGGTGTTAGTTTGGGTTAATGAATAAACAAAACCGGTTTCACATTAGTTTAAGCTGAATCGAATTGGCTGTACGTAAAAAAACGACGTAAAAAATCTAATTCTAAAAGTTGAAACTGGTTACATTTTAAGTTAAATTACATGGAAAGACACATATGTTGACTTTTTTTTTGAGTCATTTGAGTCATTTAATTTTGAGTGTTTTTAATAAGGACTTCAGAGATCAGACATGAAACTTTCATTTGAATTCTTAGGTTGTAATATTTATGAAATATCCAACAGAAAGCAAATACAAACGCACTTTCTTCTTGTAAAGTCCTACAAGTAATTGCAACTATATAAAAAAGCTGGAAAAACATGTTGATTTTTTGATTATGTAATTTTTACAGTGTATTTTAATGAGGGTTTCATGCATATTTACAACTTTTATTCAATTCTTATTGTGTTTTATTAGCTTTTGCCCAACATTTGAGTTTTTAAATGACAGTATTTATGAAATATTTCAACAGAAAGCAGAGGTAAATGTAATTTCTATTTTGTAAAATCTCTTTGGCTTTGCAATCAAAATCTGTTTCAAAACCGCATTGCAACTTCAATTATATTAAACTTTAAAAAAATCAAGTTGAACTTAAAGTCGAACTTAAAAAATAAAAAAAGTTGAAGTAGTGGAAATGCATATATATATATATATATATATATATATATATAGTATATAAGCATATATATTGACTGTTTTACAGTGTATTTTAATAAGGACTTCAGGAATATTTACAAACAGACATGAAACTTTTGTTTGGATTATAACATTTATGAAATATCCAACAGAAAGCAAATACAAATGCACTTTCTTATTGTAAAGTCATTTTAGTATTCAATTCAAGTAATTGCAACTTAAAACATTTGACTACAAAAAAAGCTAGCTGAATCACGCATAACTTAAAAAAATGAAGTTGAAAATGGTTAACTTATTTTGATAGGTTCATGCAATGGAAAAACGTTGACTTTTTGATTCTGTAATTGTTACAGCGTATTTTAATGAGGGTTTCATGCATATTTACAATTACAGAATTCTATTAACTAAATTCATGCTTTTGCCAATCATTTGATTACAATATTTGTTAAATATACCAAAGAAAGCAGATGCAAATATATTTTCTTTTTGTAAAAAAAAATCTCTTTGATTACACAGTGTTAAAAACAATCAGTTGCAACTTTAAAAAAAATGTAACTTTTTTAAAATTTGAAAAATGTAACTTTTAAAAAAAAATGTTACATCAAATTGTTATTGCAAGTTAAATTATATTAAACTGAAAATCTAGTGTCTTGAATTCTTGTAATTTAAAAAAATCAAGTAGATTTTTTTGAGGTTTCTTGTGTGTTTTGTGGCTCATTTGTGTGTTTATTGTCAGAATATGGCCAAGGCAAATATCGAGATGGACATTCAGAGCCATGAGGACTCGGCGGGAGGAAGACACGGTGATGAAGGGCCTCTAATCAAGTACTACCGTGCCAGCGAGGTCCTGCCGGGCCCCGTGCCGGCGCTGAACAAGCTCCTCATGAAGGGGCCCGCAACCTGCGCCGTGAGACTCGACACACATTCACTGCCATTATATGAACGCTCCACTAATGACCAGTCAACCTTTGGCCAAACAACAGCTGCTATAGAGCATTCCTAAGTGTTTTTTGTTAATTAAAAGGGTTTAATTTTAAATGCACAAAGTGAGAACAGGCTGAAAGCTGAAGTTTAGATTTAGTGACGCGTTACTGTCAGTGCAATTGTTGTCAGAGAGTGATTTTAGCTTATTTAACCCATTAAAAAGTTAGTTGCATTGGTATAAATTCATGCATTTAGGTTGATTCAGCGATATTAATATTTTTGACTTGAATAAAACCAGTTAACTTAGATTTTTTTCCAGTGTACGTACATTTGTCAAAAAAGTAACAATGTTTTAACAAATATTAACAATATTTTTCTCTACAAAAATAAATAAATTAAAAAAAATTAAAAATGCATAAGAAATCTAAATAATATATATTTTGCATTACAGAGCGAAAACGGAAAAATAATAATAAAAAGAAAAATAATCAAAAGTGTAATAAATAGAATAAAATAAAAACACAATTGACAATAAAATTACATTATAAAATAGTGTTTTGCACAAAAAAATCAAGCTTATTGTAAGGAACATTTAGATTATATTCTCATTGTGACATTATTATTTTTACATTATTAAGCATATTAAATGACAATGGGTTGTTTTTATTTAAAGTCATTAAAATAGAAAATGAAATACTAATTAAATTAGATTATTAAATTCATTACAATTATCAATTCTATTAATAAACATAAAAAAGTTAAAATAATTGATTACAAATATAGAACAGAACAATGTAATGTATAAAATAGTGACAAATAAAAAAACATTTAAAAATTATTTTTAAAAATTAAAACAAAATGAACATTTAAAAGCCATAAATTAGGACACAAATTAATTTACTACTTCAATTGTAACAAAAATACAAATAAAAAAAATATTTTTTTAAAAAGAGAACACAATTAAAAATGTAAATATTAAAAATGTAAAAATATAATGGATTTAAAAAGGACAAAAATTTTATGAAGACGTATAGACAAACCTAAAAATATACTTTAATCTTATAAATACACTTTTAAATAATTGATTAATTTTAAATAAAATGTAAAATATATCTTGATTGCATTACAGTGAGGATTTGTGTCAAAACTTTCTTCAAAATGTCCTGAAAATCATGTCACACTGCAAAAACTTGCAATCATAAAAATAAACTTTACGCACAATATAATTGATTTCTTTGTTTTGATTTTGGAATATAATATGACAGAGATTCTTGTTCTTCAGAAGGTTCGTCTGTAAACTGATTCTGTAGAAGTTTTACTGTGAAAGTAAAATTATAATTCTTGATGTCATAATTAAATATTGGGTTTATTTTTTGACCCGTAGGCCATTCAGGCGTCCAGCGGGATCCTGAGTTTTGGGATTGGAGTCGTATTTGCAGCGTCGTTCGTGATCGAATGGAATTTGCTGACTTTATTGCGAGTTCCCATCATTACTGGAATAATGGTGAGCTACATTTGCTTCTGCTGTAAATGCTTGAAAATAGATTTCACTGTGCAATTCATGCAGGAATACATACATACATTCATACATAACGAGGATTATTTACCGTCTTTCAGTTTGTCTTCGCTGGGATCTTGTCTAATCTTCTGTACAGACACCCTGAGCTTCTACAGGTTGGTGTGTGTGTCTGAATAACTTAAGATTAATTCAACCAGTTTTTGGAAAGCGCAAGGAGTTGTTTTGGTTTTTGTTCCAGACTTGTTTCGTCGCTAACATCGTGTGTCTGGTCGTGTCTGTGATTGGAGTGATTCTCCTGATCGTTGATCTTCAACCAGGTGGAAATACAATCCAGAACAAGGTAGAATTAACAAAAAAATGATAGAATCCCACAAAAAATGATAAAAAAAACTTATATTTTATATAATGTAATATTACAATAAAAATATAAATATACAATATATATATATATATATATATATTATTATGTAATGTAATATTTTATGTTTATTTTAATTTAATTTTAATTACATTTTTAAATTATAATTTTATTTATATTTGGCTTTAAGGTGTAAAATTTTAAATTATATATATTTATTATTTTTATATATACATACATATATATATATATATATATGTGCATAAAAAAATAGACCAAATAAATACTGCATTAATCTCACAAAAATGATAGTTTTTATATACACACACACACACACACACATATATATATATCTGCATGAAAATTACACCAAATAAATACTGCATTAATCTAAAAAAATGATTAAATATATGCACACATAAAAATATACCAAATAAAAACTGTTAATTCCACAAATAATTATGAAAATATATTGTTTAATATAATGTAATAAAATAATAAAAATAAAAAATAAATAAAAACTGCATTAATTCCACAAAAAAGGATAAAAATTATTATTTTTAGATAATGTTATATAGATATAGATATAAAAATATACCAAATACAAACTGTAAATTTCACCAAAAATGACCAGAAACATTTTTATTATATTTTATATCTATAATATATTTTATATATTATATTGTATAACAAATGACATGTAATAATTTCGAACGTAATATATTTCACTATAAACGTTTATATATTTCACTATAAATAATATTTTATAACATATATAAATATTATATTTAATAATAAATCAAATCTATAATTTATTTTACAAAATATATTTTGCATAAAGAATATCAAGCCTTTTTGAATGACAATTAATATTCTTTGCATTGTGGCGTCATTTTATGACAATTAAGAATATTAAAATGTTATGCAATGGGTTTCATTAAAATAAGGATAAATCACAGGCAATGCAACAAATTCTATCAAAGTGCATAAAAAACTTATACTTTCAAATTACTTTTAAATAATGCATTAAAATGTAAGTATTTAATCTTTTATGGGGGAAAAGGTCATGAAAAATGCATAATGTCACAATATAGAAAAAACCTGTAATGATCTTAAAAATAAGCATTTCTGCTTAAAATAATTGCAATGCTTATAAAGTGATTATGTGCTGCAGATGGAGGTTCTGGTGCTGTGTGTGACTCTGATGGACAT